>NC_069502.1:542215865-542373365 GCF_027579735.1 Bombina bombina | reverse complement strand
AATTGAGACATCTTGCAAATGTAAAAGAAAAAACAACATATAAAGCAAAATTATCAATTTCCTTATATGGCAGTTTCGGGAATGGGAACAAAATGCTAACAGCATAGCCCTCTGAGCATAGAAAAAAGGCAAGAGGCATATAGGAAGTGGGGTTTAAATGATTAAATTATTTGGCGCCAAGTATGACGCACAATGCAAAATGAAATTTTTTAGCGCTAGCAACATCCGGAAATGACTCAACTCGCGTCATGGCAGACACAACCTTGAACAAGGAAATGGCGAATTTGCGTCACCGAACGTACCGTCGCACCAAGAAAATTCTTGTGCCAAGAATGACTCAATAAATATTAGCATTTTGCGGCCTTGCAAGCCTAATTTTGCCCGCGAAATTTAATGAAAACAGTCCATTTTTAAGAAAAGACTATACCCCAGGTAAGAAAAAATAATTTCCTACATATGTTTTCCCAGTTTTGTAACTGATAGTCTGCAAAAGGAAATATACATAAACCTGACTCATGGCAAATATAAGTACAATACATATATTTAGAACTTTACATTAATACATAAAGTGCCAAACCATAGCTGAGAGTGTCTTAAATAATGAAAACATACTTACCGAAAGACACCCACATATAGCAGATAGCCAAACCAGTACTGAAACGGTTATCAGTAGGTAATGGAATATGAGAGTATATCGTCAATCTGAAAAGGGAGGTAGGAGATGAATCTCTACGACCAATAACAGAGAACCTATGAAAAGATTTCCTGCAAGGAAAACCATAGAATTCAATATGTGATACTCCCTTCACATCCCTCTGACATTCACTGTACTCTGAGAGGAAACAGGCTTCAAAATGCTGAGAAGCGCATATCACAGAAGAAAATTAAGCACAAACTTACTTCACCCCCTCCATAGGGAGGGAAAGTTTGTAAAAAAAAACTGTAAAAAACTGAATTGTGGGTGTGGTGAGGTGTGTATTTATAGGCATTTTGAGATTTGGGAAACTTTGCCCCTCCTGGTAGGATTGTATATCCCATACGTCACTAGCTCATGGATTCTTGCCAATTACATGAAAGAAAAAACACTCTTTGGTTCTCCTTCTTCTTTATGTATGTATGGTAAGTACCTGTACTGTTCAACATGGGCAGGTCATCAGCTGTGTATGTAAGTTATATTAAATGTATGTGATTGGCTCACCCATGTGCATTGCTATTTCTTCAACAAAGGATATCTAAAGAATGAAGGCGTATCCTAGCCACTGCCTCACCAGCCTCATATGTCACCGCACGTCACTGTCACACACAGAGGGTTAGAGTGAGAGAGAAAGAGAGAGACACAATCACACACAGAGGGTTAGAGAGAAAGAGAGAGACACAATCACACACAGAGGGTTAGAGAGAGAAAGAGAGAGAGGGACAATCACACACAGAGGGTTAGGAGAGCGAGAAAGAGAGAGAGACACAATCACACACAGAGGGTTAGAGAGAGAGAGAAAGAGAGAGAGAGACACAATCACACACAGAGGGTTAGAGAGAGAGAGAAAGAGAGAGAGAGACACAATCACACACAGAGAGTTAGAGAGAGAGAAAGAGAGAGAGACACAATCACACACAGAGGGTTAGAGAGAGAGAAAAAAAAAGAGAGAGAGACACAATCACACACAGAGGGTTAGAGAGAGAAAGAGAAAGAGAGGGACAATCACACACAGAGGGTTAGGAGAGAGAGAGAGAAAGAGAGAGAGACACAATCACACACAGAGGGTTAGAGAGAGAAAGAGAGAAAGAGAGAGAGAGACACAATCACGCACAGAGGGTTAGAGAGAGAAAGAGAGAGAGAGACACAATCACACACAGAGGGTTAGCGAGAGAGAAATAGAGAGAGACACAATCACACACAGAGGGTTAGCGAGAGAGAAAGAGAGAGAGACACAATCACACACAGAGGGTTAGAGAGAGAGAAAAAAAAAGAGAGAGAGACACAATCACACATAGAGGGTTAGAGAGAGAGAGAGAGAGAGAGAGAGAGAGAAAGAAAGAGAGAGACACAATCCCACACAGAGTGTTAAAGAGAGAGAGAGAGAGAGAGAGAGAGAGAGAGACACACAATCACACACAGAGGGTTAAAGAGAGAGAGAGAGAGAGAGAGAAAGAGAGAGAGAGACACAATTACACACAGAGGGTTAGAGAGAGAGAGAAAGAGAGAGATACACAATCACACACAGAGGGTGAGAGAGAGAGAAAGAGAGAAACACAATCACACACAGAGGGCTAGAGAGAGAAAGAGAGAGACACAATCACATACAGAGGGTTAGAGAGAGAGAGAAAGAGAGAGAGACACAATCACACACAGAGGGTTAGAGAGAGAGAGAAAGAGAGAGAGACACAATCACACACAGAGGGTTAGAGAGAGAGAGAAAGAGAGAAACACAATCACACACAGAGGGTTAGAGATAGAGAAATAGAGAGAGAGACACAATCACACACAGAGGGTTAGAGAGAGAGAGAGAAAAAAAGAGAGAGAGAGACACAATCACACACAGAGGGTGAGAGAGAGAGGGAGAGAGAAAGAAAGAGACACAATCACACACAGAGGGTTAGAGAGAGAGAGACACACAATCACACACAGAGGGCTAGAGAGAGAGAAAGAGAGAGAGACACAATCACACACAGAGGGTTAGAGAGAGAGAGAAAGAGAGAGAGAGACACAATCACACACAGAGGGTTAGAGAGAGAGAGCAAGAGAGAGACACACAATCACACACAGATGATTAGAGAGAGAGAAAGAGAGAGAGACACAATCACACAGAGAGGGTTAGAGAGAGAGAGAGAGAAAAAGAGAGAGAGAGAGACACAATCACACACAGAGGGTTAGAGAGAGAGAGAGAAAGATAGAGAAAGAGAGAGAGAGACACAATCACACACAGAGGGTTAGAAAGAGAGACACAGAATAACACACAGAGGGTTAGAGAGAGAGAGACAATCACACACAGAGGGTTAGAGAAAGAGAGAGACACAATCCCACACACAGAGGGTTAGAGAAAGAGAGAGAGACACAATCACACACAGAGGGTTAGAGAGAGAGAGACAATTACACACAGAGGGTTAGAAAGAGAGAGACACAATCACACACAGAGGGTTAGAGAGAGAGAGAGAGAGAGAGAGAGAGACAATCACACACAGAGGGAGAGAGAGAGAGAGAGAGAGAGAGAGAGATACAATCACACACAGAGGGTTAGAAAGAGAGAGACACAATCACACACAGAGGGTTAGAGAGAGAGAAAGAGAGACACAATCACACACAGAGGGTTAGATAGAGAGAGAAAGAGAGAGAGACACAATCACACTCAGAGGGTTAGAGAAAGAGAGAGAGAGACACAATCACACACAGAGGGTTAGAGAGACACATAAGTGATGAGAGAGTCAGAGGGAGAGGAAGAGACACAGAGAAAGAGACCATGGGGGAGAGTGACACATAAGGAGAGAGATGGATAGATAGATAGATAGATAGATAGATAGATAGATAGATAGATAGAGAGAGAGAGACACACACAAGGGGGGGGGGGAAGAGGGACCACTGCATTTTTAAGTAAAAAAACAGCAGAGCTACAGAAAGTTCATACAGTGAGACTATAATTTATTGTGAAGTACAGAGGTAAGCTGCTAATGTAGTGGGTGGGTGTAAATGTTGAGTAAACAAAATACAAAAACGATCATTAAACTGCTGTAAAAGAGTAAAAAAACAAAAAACAATAAACCACATTTATTAAATTATCATTTTCACTAACAGAATCCCTTTCAGTAAAATCTACGGCTGCAGCACTTACTTTAATAAAATGTGGCTAAAACACTGCTCTCTCTGCCTCTCTCCCTTTCCTGCTCTGTAAGGATTCAGGAAGTGACAGTGGAACATTTCACTGCACTTGGAGGGGTAGTACAGAACTCTCTTTTTCACTTTAGCAAAGCTGTCAGCTTCACAGGACAGCAACAAAATAAATGAAAGGTTTTTTTCCGTTTTTGTTTTGTTTTAAATGATTTAACATCCAGCCCCAACCCTAAATTCCACTTACTAATGCCTCTCACTGGATTGGGTCAGCCCAAATAGGACTGCCTCAAATAAGCAGTTAATGGGCCATGCAATGATCTTAACCACTTTCATCCAGTAGGTGGGGCAGCATGTTGTGTAATGGTGGGAAGACCTGCTTGCGCCTCTACATTGCACAACATGTAGCTATGAAAAAAAAAATGCTGGGGAAAAAATAATTGCAATTTTTTTTTTTTTAAAGCCATTTAAAAAAAAATGTATATTTTTGCCCATATGAGAGGTGAAGCACTGCCTCACCTGCCTCTAGTGACTGCACATCACTGCTTCAACATACCAAAATTGCTTCCTGAGGAACTGACAACCTGTCAATTTTCCTAAGAAAGTCAGAAGTGTCAAGGACGAAAGAGGGCATAGTCTCTAGAAACAGTTATATTAATATACTTTTAACCTCTGTGATTATCTTGTATCTAAGTCTGTGCAAACTGCCCCTCTATTTCAGTTCTTTTGACAGACTTGCAGTATAGCCAATCATTGCCTGCTCCAATATAACTTCACGTGCATGAGCACAATGTTATCTATATGAAATACATGAACTAACACCCTCTAGTGGTGAAAAACTGTTAAAATGCATTCTGAAAGGAGGTGACCTTCAAGGTCTAAGAAATTAGCATATGAACCTCCTAGGTTAAGCTTTCAACTAAGAATACCAAGAGAACAAAGCATAATTGATGACAAAAGAAATTGGAAAATTGTTTAATATTACATGCTCTATCTGAATCATGAAGAGTCAGAGGGAGAGGAAGAGACACAGAGAAAGAGACCATGGGGGAGAGTGACACATAAGGAGAGAGATGGATAGATAGATAGATAGATAGATAGATAGAGAGAGAGAGAGAGAGAGAGAGAGAGAGAGAGAGAGAGAGAGAGAGAGAGACACACACACAAGGGGGGGAAGAGGGACCACTGCATTTTTAAGTAAAAAAACAGCAGAGCTACAGAAAGTTCATAAAGTGAGACTATAATTTATTGTGAAGTACAGAGGTAAGCTGCTAATGTAGTGGGTGGGTGTAAATTTTGAGTAAACAAAATACAAAAACGATCATTAAACTGCTGTAAAAGAGTAAAAAAACAAAAAACAATAAACCACATTTATTAAATTATCATTTTCACTAACAGAATCCCTTTCAGTAAAATCTACGGCTGCAGCACTTACTTTAATAAAATGTGGCTAAAACACTGCTCTCTCTGCCTCTCTCCCTTTCCTGCTCTGTAAGGATTCAGGAAGTGACAGTGGAACATTTCACTGCACTTGGAGGGGTAGTACAGAACTCTCTTTTTCACTTTAGCAAAGCTGTCAGCTTCACAGGACAGCAACAAAATAAATGAAAGGTTTTTTTCCGTTTTTGTTTTGTTTTAAATGATTTAACATCCAGCCCCAACCCTAAATTCCACTTACTAATGCCTCTCACTGGATTGGGTCAGCCCAAATAGGACTGCCTCAAATAAGCAGTTAATGGGCCATGCAATGATCTTAACCACTTTCATCCAGTAGGTGGGGCAGCATGTTGTGTAATGGTGGGAAGACCTGCTTGTGCCTCTACATTGCACAACATGTAGCTATGAAAAAAAAAAAATGCTGGGGAAAAAATAATTGCAATTTTTTTTTTTTTAAAGCCATTTAAAAAAAAAGTGTATATTTTTGCCCATATGAGAGGTGAAGCACTGCCTCACCTGCCTCTAGTGACTGCACATCACTGCTTCAACATACCAAAATTGCTTCCTGAGGAACTGACAACCTGTCAATTTTCCTAAGAAAGTCAGAAGTGTCAAGGACGAAAGAGGGCATAGTCTCTAGAAACAGTTATATTAATATACTTTTAACCTCTGTGATTATCTTGTATCTAAGTCTGTGCAAACTGCCCCTCTATTTCAGTTCTTTTGACAGACTTGCAGTTTAGCCAATCATTGCCTGCTCCAATATAACTTCACGTGCATGAGCACAATGTTATCTATATGAAATATATGAACTAACACCCTCTAGTGGTGAAAAACTGTTAAAATGCATTCTGAAAGGAGGTGACCTTCAAGGTCTAAGAAATTAGCATATGAACCTCCTAGGTTAAGCTTTCAACTAAGAATACCAAGAGAACAAAGCATAATTGATGATAAAAGAAATTGGAAAATTGTTTAATATTACATGCTCTATCTGAATCATGAAGGCCTAGACTGTCCCTTTAAATATTGGAATGCTGACATGGTTTCTAAGTCTAGATTGCTATCTCTTTCTTTCCAAGGTAACAATTTTGTTGGTTCTCAGTTGGATTCATTTATTTCAATTGTTACTGGGGGGGAAGGGAGTTTTTTACCTCAGGATAAAAGATCTAAGGGTAAATCTAAGGCTTCTAATCATTTTCTTTCTTTTCGACAGAATAAGAAACAAAAAGCCAATCCTTCCCCCAAAGAATCTGTTTGGAAATCCTCTTCAAGTTGGAATAAATCCAAGCCTTTTAAGAAACCAAAGCCAGCCCCAAAGAATCACAGCTCATTCTACTAGATCAGAATGAAGCTTCAGTTGATCAGATTTGCAAAGCAGCAACTTGGTCTTCTTTGCATACATTTACTAAATTCTACCGTTTTGATGTATTTGCCTCTTCGGAAGCAGTTTTTGGTAGAAAAGTTCTTCAGGCAGCTGTTTCAGTTTGATTCCTCTGCTTATGTTTTAAGTTTTCTTCCTTTCATTTATGAGAAAAACATATTCTTCTGGTTGTGGATTAATTTTGTTCAGTTTTTTTTGTTTTTATTTTATCCCTCCCTCTCTAGTGACTCTTCTGTGGAGTTCCACATCTTGGGTATTACTATCCCATACGTCACTAGCTCATGGACTCTTGCCAATTACATGAAAGAAAACATAATTTATGTAAGAACTAACCTGATAAATTAATTTATTTCACATTGGCAAGAGTCCATGAGACCCACCCTATTTATGGTTGTTATGTTTTTTTTGTATAAAGCACAATTATATTTCCAATTCCTTTGTTGATGCGTTTTACTCCTTTTTTCTATCACCCCACTACTTGGCTATTCGTTAAACTGAATTGTGGGTGTGGTGAGGGGTGTATTTATAGGCATTTTGAGGTTTGGGAAACTTTGCCCCTCCTGGTAGGATTGTATATCCCATACGTCACTAGCTCATGGACTCTTGCCAATATGAAAGAAATGAATTTATCAGGTAAGTTCTTACATAAATTATGTTTTTTTTCTTAAAAAAATAAGCAGTTGTTTCCTAACCTTTTAGTTCACTTTGAGCAAGATTACAAGTCACATGGCAAATCAGTTGCGAAAACAGTCTGCGCGTTATGGCTTTTTCGCATTTGGGGTTGTGCAGGAAGTTGCAAAATAACTTATTTTGCGCGCCCTTAAGCCGCGTAATGGAAAAATGCAAAATCGCGTGTGCTTTCACGTATTCCCCATAAAAGTCAACATAGAAGACAAATAGAAAAAAAAAATCACAAAAACCCTATTATGTTGCACAAAGCCCATGATGTATTCTCCTTGAAAAGTATTGATGAAAATGCGAATAAATCATATTGCGAAAATGTTTTTGCACAGAATATGTTCTTTTTATTTCTAAATAAATATTTGATGATATTTGGACTGATATATCTATTTATTGCGAGATACAGTCATGGCCAAAAATATTGGCACCACAGCATTTATGTCAGATAATGCACTTCCTCACCCAGAAAATTGTTGCATTTACAAATGTTTAGGCATTCTCATGTTTATTTATTTTGTTTGTATAGGTATGACACAAAAATGTGGGGAGAAAAAAGCCAAATCTGACAGATTTCATGCAAAACTCCAAAAATGGACTGGACAAAATTATTGGCACCCTCAATTCAATATTTCGTAGCACACCCCTTGGAAAAATAACTGACATCAATCACTTCCTGTAATTATTAATGTTTCTTACACCTCTCTACTGGAATTTTGGACCACTCTTTTTTTCGCCAACTGCTCCAGGTCTCTCTGATTGGTAGGGTTCCTTTTCCCAAATGCTGTTTTGAGTTTTCTCCACAGGTGCTCTATGGGATTGAGATCTGGGGGTCGAATTATCATTGTGCAAGTGGACATGTCCGTTGCACATCGATAAATGCTGACAGCATACGGTCTCTGCATTTATCATTGCACCAGCAGTTCTTGTGAACTGCTGGTGCAATACCAATTGGCCTATCGGCCACTAGCAGGGGGTGTCAATCAACCCGATTATATTTGATCGGGTTGATTTCTGTCTGCCACCTCAGAAAAGGCAGACAGATTATGGAGCAGGGGTCTTTAGACTGCTGCATCATAACTTGTGTTTCCAGCACGCCTGAAGGCTCACCAGAAACACGGGGCTTAAAGCTCCGTACAGAGCTTGATAAATATGGCCCCTGGACTCATTACTGGCCAGTTCGGTACTCTCCAGCGCTTTGTCTTAAACCATTTCTGGGTGCTTTTTGATGTGTGCTTTTGTCATTGTTCTGCTGTAAGACCCATGACCTCTGACAGACAAAACTATCTGACACTGGGCCCTACATTGCACCACAGAATTCTGTGGTACTCTTTAGATTTCATTATGCCTTGCACACAGTCAAGACATCCATTGCCTGAAGCAGCAAAGCAACCCCGAAACATCAGTGAACCTCCACCATGCTTGACTGTAGGGACTGTATTCTTTTCTTTAAAAGTCTCATTTCTTTTTCTGAAAACAGTAGAATTATGGGCTTTAGCAAAAAGCTGTTATTTTGTTTCATCAGTCCACAGCACATTCTCCCAAAAGGATTTTGGCTTTCTCAGGGAAGTTTTGGCAAACTTCAATCAGGCTTTCTTATTTTTCTGTGTCAGCAATGGGGTCCTCCTGGGTCTCCTACCATAGCTTCCCTTTTTATTCAGATGGCTACATATAGTGGAAGGTGACACATTTGTTCCCTGTGCCCAAAGCTCAGCTTGCATTTGTCTGGAAGTTGATTAAGGGTCTTTATTCACCATTCGAACAATCATTCATTGCAATCTTTGATCGATTTTTCTCTTTCGTCCATGTCCAGGGAGATTAGCTATAGTGCCATGGGCTGTAAACTTCTTGACAATGTTGTGCACAGTGGATTAAGATCTCTGGATATGGACTTGTAACCTTGAGATTGCCCATGCTTTTCCACAATTTTTGTTCTCAAATCATCAGCCAATTCTTTACTGCTCTTTCTCTTCTCCATGCTCAGTATTGCACACAGAGATACACAACAGAAAGGTTGAGTCAATTTTTCACCATTTTAACTGTTTGCTGGTGTGATTTCTATTTTGTCAGCACCTCTTAATTGATACAGGTGAGTTTAATTACAAATTCCAGGAGCATTACAAGCTTGGAATGCAATTATTTCTTACAATTTTGAGAAGATGCCAATAATTTTTTCCAGTCCATTTTTGGAGTTTTGCGTGGGATGTGTCCGATTTGGCTTTTTTTACTTCACTTTTTTGGTGTCATACTGATACAAACAAAATAAATAAACAATGCCTAAACATTTGTAATTGCAAACATTTTCTGGGAGAAGCGGTACATTATCTGACAGAAATGCAGGGGTGCCAATATTTTTGGCCATGACTGTATGTATATGAATATATATATATTTCTAGATATCTCAAGATCTATATGCAAATATCCCATTGAAAATCCCTCTGAGATATTGTTTAAAGTGCATAAGATTGTAATGTAAAATATTTTTATTATCTCCATAGTTAAACATATGTCTATATAAATCTATGTTTCTTTATCTATGTCTATGCATGTCAATTTAAAATCCCTGCGTCAGCTTTTTTTTCTAACACCCAAGATCTCTTATTTTTGAGCCCTTAAAACTTTTGTGTGCAATATTATTTTTTTTTATTTTTTTTTTTAATATTTTTTATTGATTTTTTACACATCAGACAAAATCAGCACATCAATGTAGCCTATACAATTATATTCATTGCCTTGTCTCATAATTAAAATTAAACTACTGTAAAGATAAAATATGGTTGTATCATAAATTGCACTGATAAAGACAAACAATCTTTACATTTTCAAACTCTATAATATATAGCTGATCTGCTCTCAGCCAGCTAGTAGCTAATTTTTGCATGAAAAGAAAAAGAATAACAAACAAAAACGCTCAAGAAACGAGCATGGCAAACATTCCATTTTTCCTACTCTATCCTCCAACACTCTATGTGAATTGAATTATATAACATTTTCCTCTTTCAGATCGTTAAGGTATACATACTGTTAGATGAATGTGTAGTGCTACACTAGCCCCTTGAGCTTATCACTTTTTCTATCCTCTCCTTTCCTCCCTTCTCTCTCCTTCTTTGAGAGACCTAGAAGAAATGTAGATAACATTCCAATAACCTTGTTCCTGGATTATAGTATTTAAGGGTGAGAAAAGCCCCCTACTGCCTATCTGTAAGCATTTATTATTTTGTTTTAATCCTTATTGGTTACTATCTTATTTCTGTCTCTCCAAGAAGTTTAGATATATCAGAGAAACAGGAGGGAATGGGAGAGAGAAAAAAAAAAAAAAAAAAAAAAAAGAGGGGGAAAATCCCGTACCAACAACGAAGGTTAAAGGTGGTGACCAGAATAAGTAGATTAATGAATCTGTGGTTATTGGGAATTGAGGTATGCTTACTCAAGAAAAATATTAAATATTGATTTAATTTAAATTTATTCCCTGTTATCCTGATACCCCAAAAATTGATTTTTTGCCAGAATTGATATATCTTTGGGCATGTCCAGAAACAGTGTACTATATCCGCCTTTTCCTGGTGGCATTTGGGGCATTTCCCTGCATCCTGCCTCCATTTAGCTACTCTAGCAGGTGTAAGATAGGTTCTATTAAGCAATTTCATATGTGACTCTTTCCAAGAATGCATAATTGTGGCACCTGCTACTAGTGTTATGCTCTGGGATATAGTTTCAGTATCTACTCTGATTTGGACTTTGGCCCACTTATATGTCAAATCCTGTATATTTTCTCTACCTCGTTGTTTTAAAATTGTATCATACACTCGGGAGATGGTGCTTACCCCTTCCCTGTATTCTCCAATTATTTTCTTAATTTCTTTACTATCCAATTCCAAACCTGTATCTAGCCTTAATTTCTCTATCCAGTGTCTCACCTGCAAGTACGCATAGAAGCTAGATCTAGGAAGATCAAACTGTCGAGCTATTGCCTCAAAAGTTTTCAGTCTTAGATTTTTACCTTCACAGATCTGGATTACCAGTTTCAGTCCCTGCTCAGCCCAGGTTTGAAATGGTGACAAGCCCAATCCTGGTGGGAAATCGGGATTGCCTATGAATGGCAAGAATTCAGATTTCCGATAGTCAATATTCAACTCTTTACCTATTTTTTGCCATGCCTGTATAATAGTTTTAAAAGTGATCATTTGGCATAATGGAACTGGCAATTTATTTGCATTATAATGTAAAATAGCCTGTAGGTTAAAAGGTTTAATTAACATTGATTCCAAACCATAGAATGTAACCAGTTCTTTTTCAGTTACCCAATCTAATGCATATTTACACAAAGCTGCATAGTTATAATATCTGACATTAGGGCAAGCCAAGCCTCCATAAATTCTGGGTAATGTTAATTTAAGCAATGAAGTGCGAGGCTTCTTTCCTTGCCAAATGAAGCGATTAAAACATCTATTCAGAAAGACCAGATCCCTTTTATAGAGAAGCAAGGGAAGGTTTTGAAGAAAATATAACAGTTTGGGAAACAAAATTACCTTGACCACCATAATCCTAGCTGTAATGGATAGAGGTAGATTGCTCCAATTCTGGAGCTTTTTATCCAATTCCTTAATACATCCTTTAAAATTAAGGTCATACCACAAACTAGGATCTTTACTCAGTTTAATACCCAGATATGTGATTTGTGTTGTTTCAGTGAAAGGTAGATTAATTTGCTTATGTGGTTTACTTATCCACATAACTTCTGACTTCTCATAGTTAATTTGATATCCTGAGAATGAGCTAAAGATTGTGAAAAGTCTGATAAGCTTAGGGATCGAGTCTGATAGATCGCTAAGAAAGAGCAAGAGATCATCCGCAAATAAAGATAAAATCAGTTTGTGCCCTCCAATTTGTATACCCTGTAGTTCCCTCCTTAGATAGATTGCCAGGGGTTCAATCGCTAGATTGAATAAAAATGGTGATAGAGGGCAGCCTTGTCGCGTGCCACGTTTCAATATAATCCCTTTTGTAGTTTCCCCATTCACTAAAATTGTGGAGATTGGTTCTCTATATAGTTGTTGAATGAAAGATTGGAAAACCCCTGTTATCCCAAAGTTCTCCAAGGAGGTGAAGAGATGATCCCATATAATCGAATCAAACGCTTTTTCAGCGTCGATTGAAAGAATCGCTAAATCGGGGTTACCGTGATGTTTGTTACCGATTGATTTGTTCCAGTAATAATCTAGTACTAATTGTAATTTTCGTATGTTTTTTACTGGATTTCTACCATTCATAAACCCCGTTTGATCAGGATGTATCATATACCCCAAAGGGGATTTCAATCTATTAGCTAAAATGTGGGTAAGGATTTTATAGTCCTGGTTGAGGAGAGAAATTGGTCTATAAGATGTAGGAAGTTCTGGGTCTTTGCCTTTCTTGTAGATCAAAACAATATTAGATGCAGCGAATAATGGGGACTGTGGTTTGTTACTTATGAAATATTCATTAAATAGTTTACTTAAGATCAAAGGGACCTGATCTGCGAGTATCTTATAAAATTCGGCTGGTAATGCATCTGGCCCAGAAGCTTTTCCCATTTTTAGTTTTTGGATAGCAAGCTTGATCTCTTCCACAGATATAGGTTCATTTAGCCTCAGCAAATCGTGCAACTCTATTTGAGGCAGGCTTATACCTTGCCAAAACTGGACTTTATTCTCAGTATTAATTTGTTTAGATGCATATAGCTCCTGAAAAGTTTGATAAATAGTTTCCCTTATCTCTGTAGGTTCTGTCACCCTAGAATTCCCCCTTTTTAAAGCTGCAATGTAGCTTTTCTGTTGCCTGATTTTGACTATTCTTGCAAGATATTTGGCTGAAACACCCTGCGCACCTGAATAGAGGGCTTTAAGTTTCTGCTCTTCTACAATCGAGTTTTGTTTAAGAAAAAGATTGTAAAGCAACTTACAGTCTTTGTATTTGTTCCAATGTTCTACCGAGGGCATACTGATGTAGTTGCAATAGCTATTTCTTAATGTATTAGACAGTTGTTCCTCTCGCTTTCTCAGAATTGCTCGCATTCTTATCAGATATGCTTTTATCTCTCCTCTAAATACCGCCTTCGCAGTCTCCCACAATATTTCTGGTTTATCTAGATGGCCCGAGTTTTCCGCTAAGAATTGATTTCACCTATTTTGCATCCATCTTTTAAAATGGACATTGTTTACTAGATAATTCGGGAAGAATATTCTACCTTTTCCAGTAAATACTTTATCATTCAGACCTATTTCTAATGAGATCACTGCGTGGTCGGAGATCACAATATCTTGAATAGCAGTTTCTATATTCATTTTTAACATTTGTCTAGCTATTAAAAAATAGTCAATTCTAGAGAATGAAGTATGTACGTTAGAGACACATGTATACTCTCGTTGGTCAGGGTTTTGTGCTCGCCAAACATCTTGCAGTGCTAGTTTTTGACAGAACCTACGAAGAATCTCTGTTTCCCTTGCTTTTCTTGGAGCAAATTTAGCTTTTGATCTATCCAGAATATGTGAAAAGGCCATGTTGAAATCGCCAGCTACTACAATGTTCTTTCCAATATGTAAAAACAATTTTAAGCTAATATTTTCCCAGAATTCTTTGTCTATCGCGTTTGGGCCATAAACATTACAGAAAACAAAATTAAAACCATTGATCTGTATTTCAAGGATCTGGTATCTCCCATTTGGATCATTATCTACCGAGATTATTTTATGGTTTAGCTGTTTTCGTATTAAGATAATCAGACCTCTTTTAGCCCTATCATAAGGGGTAAACACCACCTCTCCGACCCATTTGCTTTTAAGTTTTATAGCTTCTACTGGCCTAAGATGAGTCTCCTGTAGGAAGACTAAATCTGGTTTTTGCTTTCCTAAATGTTTTAACAGAAGTTTCCTTTTAGCTGGGGATGAAATCCCTCCGCAATTCCAGGAAAGTATTTTAAGTTTGGTCATCTAAAAATACTGTTCAAACAGAAGTCTAGGTAAGGGCTCCTAAGGACAAGAAAAAAAAAAAAAAAGAAAAAAAATTTTTTTTTTTTTTTTTTTATAATAGTTAAAACTCCTATTTTCCCATTCCCCCCTGCGCAACCTGCATCCTGTTTTTCCATGCTTAACATTCAGCATTATTGCCCTACATAGAATTACATCCATTTCTTATATCTATTTATGTAGGTAAGGCCCTTATTTATTAGGGGTTCTTATCTTGTGTGCCTCTCAGCTGTTCTGTGTCTAGCTTCTGGCAAAATGCCTTAATTTCTTCAGTTTTGGTGAATGTCAAAGTCTCACCATCTTTGTCAATAATTATTTTCGCCGGGTATATTAATCTTGCTCTTATATTTGCCTTAATTAACTGAGAACAAAATGGTGCCATCTCCCTACGTTTATTTTGAGTCTCTGATGAAAAGTCTTGAAATAACAGTATTCTATTAGATCCTATCATGATGTTATTATTTTTACGATATAATCTGAGTATATGGAATTTGTCCTGAAAATTTAGAAACTTGATTATTACCACCCTAGGCCTTGCCATACCATTTACAATCCCTCTAGGTGCACCTATTCTATGGGCTCTCTCTATAGGCAATCTGACATTCTCAATGGTGCTCCCTACTAATTTAGGGAGCTGGGAGGCTGCAAAGCTTATCAGGTCTTGGTATTCTACTGTTTCAGGAAGGCCAACAACCCTAAGGTTGTTGCGCCTAGACCTGTCCTCTAACTCCTCTAATTTTGAGTGTAAAAATTTAATTTTTGTATCCTGCAAATGGGTCATTTGTTCTTGTATCTCTATTCTATCCTCAGCATCTGAAACCCTGGTTTCTAACTCATTTATACGTGTTGCGAACTGTTTTATTTCATTCGTAGCTGTGGCCATTTCTTGCCTTAAAGCTTCAAATTGTGGCATGATTAAATCAGAGATTTGTTGTATTAGTGGTGTATTATCAGTAGAATTCAGATCTATTTCATTTTGTAACTGTAAACCTATACTACTTTCATTAGTTTTGAGTTTTTTTTCTTTTGGTTTAGGCGGCATATTTGGTGATAAATTTTTAGAATGTGACATAAACCTTTCCATAAAGCTTATTATCGGTCTATTGTGACCAGAGAAAAAAGACACAAAAAAAAAAAAAACCTAGTTGTGTCTTGAATAAGGGTGAAAGAGGGGAAAAATATACCTCTTTACTTATTTCTGTGAGTGGATAAGTAAGTAAACAAGAGATGTCTTCAGAGATCTTGTGTAAAAAATGGTTAAAATGTGTTCCTTTTTACATTTTGGTGACAAACAATACTTAATCAAAATATTCCATTAATGTGTGCCAACACGTGCTTTAAACAAATCCTTAAATACTCTTATATGTGAAATCTTAGTTTTAAAAATCAGTGAAAAAAAATAAAAAAATACATTTTTAGTGAAAAAACAAAAAGAGAGGAAAAAAAAAAAAAAAAAAGCAAAAAGAAAAAAGAAAGAACCGAAAATGTGAGTAGGAGAGTACAAAGACTCACAGTAGTGAACTGCCGAGAAGAAAAAAAAAAAAAAAAAACAGTTGTTTAAAGGTTTACAACTCTATTCCTTTTTCCCTTTCTTCCTCTTCCTCACTTCCCTCACTTCTTAACAGAGCCACTATCTGAATAGCTTAGGCCACAGGTATTCTAAATGTAAATCTAGTGAAAACACAAAATAATCTATTTCTGGGTAGGTTCCTGTTACCAACACAGTTGTACAAAATGAGTATATGATCAGTTCCAGCAGACACAAGTTATAACCATATAGAGAAGTTTATCACTATATAATAGACCCAATTTCTTATATATTGATATTTTTTCAGCTAGAAAGAATAGATTATTTCTCTGCCACTACCAAAGGCAGAGAAAAAGGAGAAAAAGAGGAGAAAGAAGCAAAAAACAATAGACAGGAGAAGGAGAATACCAAGAGACAAAAAAGGGAGAAGCTAGGGGAAAAAAGGAGAAAAAGAAGCAAAATTCAGTGTTCAAATCGGCCTCTTTAGCTTATTTACGCCAGTCAAACAAGCTATATTTAACTGTATTTCTTATGTTAATAACCAGTCATAAAAGATAACTAAAAAGTTTTTATCTTGATTGAAGATTCATTATGAGGATAATCCCTTTCTAAAGGAGAGTTCCCAAGACCTAGAAATCTTTTTCTTGTATTTAACAGTAAATCATAAGTAATATCCCTCAGAAAAAGACAACTTTTTAGCTTGATTGAAGTTTTCATAGAGGACAGTCCCCACACAGCAAAATCCACAGAAAAGCAAACAGTCTAATGGAGATTGATACAGCAGGTCTCACCGCTTGTACTCTGAACAGTTTTCTTATGGTGTGTGATGCTTAAGATTTCTAACAGAAACTTTACCATCTGTAGCAAGAGAGGGGAGGCTATAAGGTGGCTTGGGCACATAAAAAGCCTGTGTACCTCCGTATATGTTTTTCCAGCTTCTCTCTCCACTCCTCGGCCCCTCTCTAAGACCTTTTTAAGCAGTTTCCTTGTGTATGGGACTTTAATATTAGGAGAAGCAGATCTTAACCTTAGGCTGTGAAATAATTCAGTCTATATTTAGACATTTAACCAGGCTTGATAGTTATTTACACCTAGGTGCAGTCTTTTAATAAGCTCAGCCTTAGTATGTTTATATAGGTTCAGCTGTTATTGTCTAACAAGAGAGTGTCTAGGGATAAAACAGACCGTGTCTGTGGTACCTGTTTCCAAATGAGGTCTCCTAGCAGCGGCTCTTTGTCTCACTCTGTTGTTCCTATCCACATAGCAGCTACCTCTTGCTTTCCAGCTAGCTTTCCGGTCTTTCCACAGGTAGATATTAAGGAGCGGCAGATTTGTGAAGTCGCGATTTCGGACACCTCCGCTACCGCAGCCTCCGCTGATACACCAGCTCCTCTGTCCTGTATGGCTGCCGACCGGTGGGTATGTTGCTGCAATTGATGCGTTTCTCTGTGTTGAAAGATAGGAAGTTTACACAGAACAGGAACGCCTTTTGGCGTCGTGACTCCGCTTTGAAGTCAATCTGCTTACAGGAACCGGCCACTGCATGAAAGTTTATCCAAGCCGGGATGCGCCTCCGCTGGCCAAGGATCAGCACAGATGGGGTAGATCGATA
This sequence comes from Bombina bombina, assembly GCF_027579735.1. NCBI lineage: Eukaryota > Metazoa > Chordata > Amphibia > Anura > Bombinatoridae > Bombina > Bombina bombina. The sequence goes on along the minus strand of NC_069502.1, from coordinate 542,355,905 downwards.
AAGCCCTTCTCCCCAGAGCTAGAGTTAGCGTCCCACGTTCTTACTAGCTCCTCCCCTTCCGGTTCCATCTGTCAATATTATTTTTTAATAATTTTTATTAGACAGTCGGCTAGATTTAGAGTTCCGATCAGCCAATAGAATGCAAGCTCAATCTGATTGGCTGATTGGATCAGCCAATCGGATTGAACTTGAATCTGATTGGCTGATTCCATCAGCCAATCAGAATTTTCCTACCTTAATTCCGATTGGCTGATAGAATCCTATCAGCCAATCGGAATTCGAGGGACACCATCTTGGATGACGTCCCTTAAAGGAACCTTCATTCGTCGTCTAGTCATTGGAAGAAGAGGATGGATCCGCGGTGGAGGTCTTCAAGATGGAGCCTGGACGGATCGCTGATACCCGGCGAGGTGAAGATAAGGTAGGAAGATCTTCAGGGGCATAGTGTTAGGTTTATTTAAGGGGGGTTTGGGTTAGATTAGGGGTATGTGGGTGGTGGGTTGTAATGTTGGGGGGGTATTGTATGTTTTTTTTTTACAGGCAAAAGAGCTGAATTCTTTGGGGCATGCCCCGCAAAGGGCCCTTTTCAGGGCTGGTAAGGTAAAAGAGCTTTGTACTTTTTTATTTTAGAATAGGGTAGGGCATTTTTTTATTTTGGGGGTCTTTGTTATTTTATTAGGGGGGTTAGAGTAGGTGTAATTATTTTAAAATTGTAATATTTTTCTAATGTTTTTGTAACTTAGTTCTTTTTTATTTTTTGTACTTTAGTTAGTTTATTTCATTGTATTTATTTGTAGTTATTGTATTTAATTAATTTATTGATAGTGTAGTGTTAGGTTTAATTGTAGATAATTGTAGGTAGTTTATTTAATTTATTTATTGATAGTGTAGTGTTAGGTTTAATTGTAACTTAGGTTAGGATTTATTTTACAGGTAATTTTGTAATTATTATAACTAGGTAGCTATTAAATAGTTATTAACTATTTAATAGCTATTGTACCTGGTTAAAATAATTACAAAGTTGCCTGTAAAATAAATATTAATCCTAAAATAGCTACAATATAATTATTATTTATATTGTAGCTATATTAGGGTTTATTTTACAGGTAAGTATTTAGATTTAAATAGGAATAATTTATTTAATAAGACTTAATTTATTTCGTTAGATAAAAATTATATTTAACTTAGGAGGGTGTTAGGGTTAGGGTTAGAATTAGCTTTAGGGGTTAAAAAAATTATTAGAGTAGCAGTGAGCTCCGGTCAGCAGATTAGGGGTTAATGCTTGAAGTTAGGTGTCGGCGATGTTAGGGAGGGCAGATTAGGGGTTAATACTATTTATTATAGGTTATTGAGGTGGGAGTGAGGCGGATTAGGGGTTAATACAATTATTATAGTAGCGGTGCGGTCCGGTCGGCAGATTAGGGGTTAATAAGTGTAGGTAGGTAGCGGCGACGTTGAGGGCGGCAGATTAGGGGTTAATAAATATTATGTAGGTGTCGGCGGTGTTAGGGGCAGCAGATTAGGGGTACATAGGGATAATGTAGGTTGCGGCGGTGTGCGGTCGGCAGATTAGGGGTTAAAAATTTTAATAGAGTGGCGGCGATGTGGGGGGGCCTCGGTGTAGGGGTACATAGGTAGTTTATGGGTGTTAGTGTACAGTAGTTAAGAGCTTTATAAACCGGCGTTAGCCCAGAAAGCTCTTAACTATTGACTTTTTTCTGCGGCTGGAGTCTTGTCGTTAGAAATCTAACGCTCACTTCAGCCAAGACTCTAAATACCGGCGTTAGAAAGATCCCATTGAAAAGATAGGATACGCAAATGGCGTAGGGGGATCTGCGGTATGGAAAAGTCGCGGCTGGAAAGTGAGCTTTAGACCCTTTCCTGACTGACTCCAAATACCAGCGGGCGGCCAAAACCAGCGTTAGGTTTTGACGGCTACCGCCCAACTCTAAATCTAGTCGAGTGTTAATAAGAGTGTAAGTGAACTTTGTAATATATTTTTGAAGTGTTTCGTGAAATATTTTTTTTAAGGAAAAGCATTAACTACAGCTCTTTGAGTGCGGAATGGTTTGTTGAAAAAAAAGGTGAATTCGCCCGCCCAATCACAATTTTTAAAAAATTGTAACACCTGCACAACGGAAATTTATTGTGAAAAAAACACATCACGCACGGAAAACTCATAACGCGCTACTTGTAATCTTGCTATTTGTGCTTAGCACTCTAAGGATCACTCAGTAGTTGATTGCAGGTAAAATAGTAATTGAAATTAGTCTAGATCCAGTAATACCTGTTTGGGAAACGAATATCTTGCCACGCCATTGCAATTTGAAAAATATGCAATTTATAAAGATTTCTACCTGCCTATAGTCACAGATGCATGTGGCAAGTTATGGACAGTAAATTAAAAATTATACTTAATTTGATTCGATAGAGCATGACTTTTTAATCAACTTTCCAAATTACTTCTACTCTATATGACCACCCCTACTAATTATTGAGTTTAGGTGTTTAAGCCACACTCATAGCTAACAGGTGCATAAAATCCAGTACATGAAATCTCCAAAGACAAGCACTGGCAGTGCAATGGGTCATATTGAAAGCTCAGTAACTTTAACAGGCAATGTCATAGGATGCCACCTTTGCCACAAGTCAGTTCATGAATTTTCTTGCATGCTAAATCTGCCTGGTCAACTGTAAGGGCTATTATTGTGAATAGCTCAGCCATTAAGTAGTAGACCCCAGAAAGTGACAAAGCAGGGCTGCCGATTGCTGAAGTATGTAGGGTGTAAATATCAGCTATTATCTTTTGCATCACTCACTAGAGAGTTCCAAACTGCCTCTAGAAGCAACATCAGCACAAAACCGTGCGTTGGGATCTTCATGAAACATGCACATGGCTAAGTGTCGGCAGGAATAGGGCTATGCACGCTGCCACTGAAGCAGTAGAAAAATGTTCTCTGGAGAGATGAATCATGCTTCACTGGCAGAGCAGTCTGATTGAAGAATATAGGAGTGGTGGATGCCAAGAGAAAGTAACTGTATAGTACCTACGGTAAAGTTTGGTGAAGAAGTGATAATATTCTTGGGCTGTTCTTCAGAGTTTGGGCTATACCGTTAGTTCCAGTGAAGGATCAACTTAATATTACAGGATAAAAAGACATTTCTAGGTCATTGGGTGCTTCAAACTTTGTGGCAGCAATTTAGTGATGGCTCTTTCCAGTTCCATTATGATTGTGCCCCTGTGCACAAAGCTAGGTTGGTCCAGGAAGATATGGTTTGATTAATCTGGTGTGAAGAAACCAGACATTTTTCTTTGTTGGACGTGAAGAAAAAACTGCTAGGAGTTCTCACCATTGTGCTTTCTTTAAAATGTTTACCTTGCTACAATAATTCCTGACACAATTAATAAATAACAAAAAAAGTTAACATAGATATTATTTCTGCAGAAATCATAGGTAGCTTACTTTTTCACTGGTACTACAGAGATATAATTTTAGAAAAAAGAAATAAGATTTTTTTCACATAGATTAAATGTAGTTATATATGGATATACGTCTACTAAAAGTCTCTTACAGGTACCAAAATACAAACAGTATACAAACAGTGATGTCAAATCTCTTAAATAATTCTTATGTAAGCTTAATCAAATAGCTTTACAAAGAAAGGCTTTGTTATGTTTATAGCTCTTTTCTTTTTGTCATCTGGGGTTCTACAAACTTGCCTTCAGGTTTATAGGACATTTGAAGTTTTTTTTTTTGAGTATCAAGTGCAATTTAGAATTATAGGGACATTCCATCCAAAATTGGAATCTACTTGGCTGCATTTCAGTTTTAAATAAAAGCATTTTTGTAATATACATCTATAAGAAAAAATTCTTCTAATAAAAGCTATAGCTATTTCAAAAGTGTATACACCGTGCACCAGCATTTTAAACACAGCACTTGTTCAGAGAGCTTAAGGTGCTTGTTCCATCTTGTTTTTACTCAATTTGTTAATTGCTGACATGATACAAGCCCCACTGGTGCTTTGAGCAGCTGCAGTATTTAACATTCTGGTGTACTGAGAATGTCTAGCTATCCTTCACATGCACATGCAGAGAAAAACGTCAAAGGGATAGAACTTTCATGATTTAGATAGAGCATGCAATTTTAAGCACCTTTGTAATTTACTTTTATGTAAGCTTAGGAGCCAGCCCATTTTTGGTTCAGCACCTGGGTAGCACTTGCTGATTGGTATCTAAATGTAGCCACCAATCAGCAATCGCTACCCAGGGTTCTAAATTAAAAATGGGCCGGCTCCTAAGCTTACATTCCAGCTTTTTCAAATAAAGATACCATGAGAATGAAGAAAAAATTTATAATAATCAGCACCTTCTGAGCCTATCTAGTTATGCTTTTCAGCAAAGAATATCAAGAGAATAAAGCAAATTAGATAATAGAAGTAAATTAGAAAGTTGCTTAAAATTGCATGCTCTTTCTGAATCATGGAAGAAAAAAAAAATGTGTTTCATATCCCTTTAACACTAAAACAGTGACAACTTTTACTAGAAGCATTTTGCCAATGCATGTATATTAAAAATAAGTTTATATTCTATGATGTAATTCATCTAGGTGCATTTTAATGTTGACCCTTTAAGATATACTAATTAATAAGGTGCACTTTTCATTTGTCTTTTACTACTGTTTTTTTACTAGCTCTATGTTATTTTTAATAACTTCACTCTAAGCACCCTTCTTAAAGGGACACTATACCCAAACATTTTCTTTCATGATTAAGGTAGAGAATATAATTTTAAACAACATTCCAATTTACTTCTATTGCCTAATTTGCTTCATTCTTTAGATATCCTTTATTGAAGAAATAGCGATGCACACGGTGAACCAATCAGAGGAGGCATCTATGTGCAGCTACCAATCAGCAGCTACTAAGCATATCTAGATATGCTTTTCAGCAAATAATATCAAGAGAATGAAGCAAAATAGATAATAGAAGTAAATTAGAAAGTTGTTTATAATTGTATGCTCTGTCTACATCATGAAATAAAAAATTTGGCTTTCATGTCCCTTTAATTTTATAATTGAAAGATCCCTGTCAAAATGATCAACATTTGTAATGTGTAACCAATTGTGAGCTAAATTACAAATTTTATATTAAACCATAGCTATAAAATATAAAAAAAATACTAACAAAACAGCTATGTTCGACTTCTATATAACTTGAATGTCAGATGAAAGCAGTTAGAAACAATTTTAATGTATGTAAATAGATTATGCCAAAAACTAATAAGAAAACTACTTCCTTTATGTCAGCAAAGATTTTCAACTGTGGTCATATACTATAAACGCTTTACTAACAGATGTCAACTTTGTAGAAAGTACAGCAGCTGAGAGAGTCTTTAGAAAACTTGTCAAGTCTTGCCATAGATTATGAGACTGACCAGCATTGAATAAAAATGCATTTAAATATTTGTATTATACATTCCAGTATGTCATAGCCCATGTGAATGTATTCCAAAAAGATATGTGAATTGGAAAATGTTCACAATGACTCAGTCTGTCAGCTGTTTGACACCTGAGAATATTGTAGATAGCAAGAAACAATTACTAGTATTTCCCAGATGAACTTTATGACACATTGGGGCATATGTATCAAGGTCTGACGGACCTCATCCGACACTGCAGATCAGGTCCGCCAGATCTCGCTGAATACGCCAAGCAATACGCTCGCCGTATTCAGCATTGCACCAGCAGCTGGTGCAACGCTGCTCCCTGCAGACTCGCAGCCAATAGGCCGCCAGCAGGGGGGTGTCAATCAACCCGATCGTACTCGATCAGGTTGTATTGTGGCGATGTCAGGTTATGGAGCAGCGGTCTTTGTGACCGCTGCTTCATAACTGCTGTTTCTGGCGAGCCTGCAGGCTCGCCAGAAACACGGGACATCAAGCTCCATTCGGAGCTTGATACATATGCCCCATTATGTGCATTTATTTTCAATATAATAATTGTGTGCTTATACTATAACCAAATGTATCATTTTTATCTTAATAGCGAAATATGTTCATATGAGTGTGGGGGCGCTAATAAACATTGCCACAAAGTTAATTATAAACTGTAGAAAATGGTAAATATGGAGGACATCATTTTATGTACTGCTGCTGATTTTGTTAATATCCTGCTTGTCTCCTATGAAAGTCAAATTTAAACATTTTTTCTGCTATCAATTTTTTTTTCTTCTTGGTATTCTTGTATGAAATTTTCATGAGAATTCAAAAAAGTTAAAAATTAAAACAAAAATAAATAAAACCCAATCCAGAAGTTAAAAAAATTCACTATCTAATAACAATTTTAAATAGAAAAAAGCGATAAAAAACTCATCCAGTATGGCCAAGCACATCCTTCTGTGCAAAGCTGCTGCTTTACTCCCCAGCTCACAAAACATGTGAATGGTTGAAATCCATTAGCTTATCTCCAGCCCTTCAGTGACAGAGATTGGAGAGCTGCAATTGACCACACTTTGAGTATATTCCCTATGTGTCAACTTTTTTGTGCCAAATTCAAGCTTGTTTTAAGTTTAAACTCAACTAATCTTAGCAACCAAATAAATAGTTTACACATAGACACTCAATACAGATACGGAACCTCTCTGTCTTGCTCATTCTGACTTAGAACCCAATGATATAAAACTCTCCACTCAAAATGATCTAAGAAGTCTTGTCAATACGTTGAGGCCCCTCAAAAATTTAGACACAAATTCTATCATGAAACATGTTTATGTCATATTTAGTGTTCTTTATTTAAAGGATGGACTTCTACATTACAATATAAGGTCTAATAAAAAGTATTGTGTGTGATTTCTTTACATACCAGCGAGTTTTTCATCATCAGACCCTTATGCAGCTTAGATAGCTAGATATATTCATAGACCTTACTATATAATTAAGTCCCCTTGTTTCTTTTGTTTAAATACCAAAATAAAACATATTTGCATAATCAACAAATGCAAGATAACAAGACAATACAATAGCACTCACTGAATTTCAAATGAGTAGTAGATTTTTTTCTAACAAATTTCAAAGTTATATATTTTTCCACTCCCCCTGTACCATGTGATACCAATCAGCCAATCACAAATGCATATACGTATAGTCTGTGAATTCTTGTACATGCTCAGTAGGAGCTGGTGAATCAAAAACTGTAAATATAAAAGACAGTGCACATTTTTTTAATGGAAGTAAATTGGAAAGTTGTTTAAAATTACATGCTCTATCTGAATCAAGAAAATTTAATTTAACCTGAGTGTCCCTTTAAAGGGACACTGAACTCAAAATGTTTCTTTTGTGATTCAGATAGATCATGCAATTTTTAGCAACTTTCTAAGTTACTCCTATTATCAATTTTTCTTCATTTTCTTGCTATCTTTATTTGAAAAAAAAGGCATCTAAGCTTTTTTTATTAGTTCAGACATCTGGACAGCACTTTTTTATTGGTGGATTAATTTTTCGATCAGCAAGAACAACCCAGGTTGTTCACCAAAAATGTGCCGGCATCTAAACTTACATTCTTGCATTTCAAATAAAGATACCAAGAGAATGAATACAATTTGATAACAGGAGTAAATTAGAAAGTTGCTTAAAATTTCATGCTCTATCTGAATCACTGAAGAAATTTTTTTAGGTTCAGTGTCCCTTTAATGGTTATTGTTTCTCACCCTCTTGAGTTTAAAAAAAAGTTAACCTTTCAATTCTTAGGCTTTTGTTTTTCTTTATCTTTCATATCTAACAATTGATTGTACACATTTTATATCCATCATAACTATAGTCATAGTAAACATTCATAATTATGTAAAAAAATGGGCGTGTTCAGGCAGTGCCGGCGAGCAGCAATGTCTCTCACATAGAAGTCAATTGGAGCATGACGTCACCACCTGCATCAGCGACATCGCCGCTCATCTGCATTTCTGTGGCGGGGACCATTTTGGAAGTGGGCCTACATGGCACAGACAGTGTGTTCATTGAAACCAAAAATAGTTTCCACGTAGGCATACTCCAAATATTGCCAGTGGGAAACATACATTGTACTACCCCTACAATAACTACCTCATGGCCACTACCCTCTCCGCAACCTGCACTTCGCTAAATCAAACATATCACACTGGTGTCAATATGTCCAAATTAAAGTGCAGCCTACTCCCACTAGCATGCCCCACTAACTCCCCCTGAATGCCTATATCTATGTCACATCTAATCTAAAGTCTTCTTGCACTGCCTCACTACTTCCTTCCCACAAACCGCTAACACCTACATCAGAGCTAACATAAACCCTCCCTGCCCTGCCAAGCTAACTCCTCCTGACCACCTACATCTATATCTTGGCTAACCTATACACATGGAATGCCCAGCTAAGTTCCTACTACCACCTACACTTACATAATGTCTAACTTACACTCCCCTGGAATGCCCCAGGTATTAATAGTTTAGATGAGTACTTGTGGTGGGTATGTGGTTGTATAGGGGTTAACAGTATAGGTACTTGTGATGGTATGTGGCTGTATAGGGGTTAAAAGTTTAGATAGGTACTTGCTTTGGTCTATTGGCAGTATAGAGGTTAATAATTTAGATGGATACTTGCGGTGGGCTAGTGGTGGTATAGGGGTTAATCGATTATATGGGTACATTCCATGATATGTGGTGGTATAGGGGTTAACAGGATAAGTACTTGCAATCAGTATGTAAAGGCATAGGGTTTACCAGTTTAGATAGGTATTTGTGGTGGGCTAGTGGCTTTATAGGGGTTATTAGTTTAGATGGGCCCTTGTTGTGGGCTAGTGGTGGTATAGGGGTTAACAGTTTAGATAGGTACTTGCTGTGGGTATGTGGTGGTTTAGGGGTTAACAGGATAGATACTTGCGGTGGGTATGTGGCAGTTTACATATTTTTATTAGTGAAGTGTTAGTTTGCAATCATGGGGTACTTCGGTTTAGGGGTATTAGGATTAGAGGTTAGGCATGGTGGGTGTTATGTATAGTGTGCATTGCCAACCAGTGGCATGTACAGTAAACACCTCTCAGCAATGCAGCCAGTTAGCAGCTATGTTGGGAGTTTGGAATATTTTGCCAGGCTCGCTCGACAAAGTGGTGAATGCCTTGAAATATTTTTCCGCCTCATAGTACATTCAATCATCAGGGACCTAATCTCAAAAAAATCTACTCACAATTCACCCTCTCCCTCCAGTTACATTCAGGGCCATTCATTCGGCCCTTGTTAAATCGGCCGCTATGTCACAATTATGTTTAAACTGGCAATAAACTATTGAGCGCCTGGTAAAACTTGAAGTTTACACAGCAGCTAAAAGCCAGTTGAAATTTTATTGTTTACGGGTGAAAATCAAATGACCTGTCATTCTGAATTAGTAGCACAGGCACTTACATAATATAGTTTCCACTTTTATCACTATTTACTGCTAACCCTAACAAGAGCCATAAAATCACCCACCCTATCAATCATTCCCTGTCAATAACTCATGAATTGAAATGTATGTGACATTAAAATATAGTGCTTGATTTTTCCATATGCAATGAACAAGAGCCCAGAGACAGAAGAAAGTTATTTATCAAGATACAGAGGGCTTTTTTCGCAGAACTCACATATTGACTCTGCACCACACTGAAATTAATGTAACCGCTCATTTGAAAGAGGGGTGTATGTCCGTATGGAACAACGTGATTTCTGTAAAACAAATTGTAAACCTAACAATAGTTTGTAAAACTAGGCAATATGGAATTATTAATATGTAGGCTGACTTTACCAATAGCCCTTCTCTTTCTCCCCCATTTTACCTAAATGTATTGCAGTATACATTCATTATTTATTTTGCCAGCTTTAAATATTTTTTTTATTTCACCCCCCTCTCCCAGAGAGGCTGGAGTTTCATCATCATTACCTTTACATGAGCCTGTAACAGTCTACATAGTAATTGGTTAGTTAAAAGCCCTGTGATGGATACCCTGGCTACCCCGACTGGATAGCTCCGCCAAATGGGTCCTGCTTCTTCCCTGTTGAATGAAGCTATGTAGCTGGCAAGTTACCACAGCCCATAGCCACCCCTGATGCCCGACAGCACCAGTATTCATGGTCCCACACTATGGCAGACTCCGGCTACCCAGACTAGGTAGCTCTGCCAGAGGGTCCTTCCTCTGCATGGAACAGGCTGCTATGTTGCCCAGGAAAGTGATTTTAGCAGGGGTCCACCCAAATAACTAGACATACTAGCATTCAGGTGAAACAGGAACTGATTTTATTGAGAAACACACACATCTTTTATACACACAACTCATCTTGATAAGACGCTAGACAATTTTCCCGCCATTCCCGCACCTCCAGACAGGCTGGCACCTTCACAGAAGCCACAGGCCAAGGACACAGGGGTGGTAGTTTCAGGGTGATCTCGGCACTTCCAGGATGTCATTTTAAAGCTCTCAGTCCCCAGATGCCACAGTCCAAAAATCAGCATGATTTGTTACTGGGGACCGGAGTTACAGTCCGTTGAATTTATGGGATTAGGGGTGTTCAAAACCCCCGGTTCCCTAAGGAGCTCCCCTCCGGTAATCCCCCCACCTCTTGTCCTCTCTAGGGGCTACTAATCCCCAAAAGAGCTGAGCTTTGGGGCACATGGTTGCTGGAACAACCAGGGATAAATTTAGCGGGTGTCCTGCTGTCCTGTGGTTGACTGGGAGTTCCAGGAGCTCGGCCAGCCTGAGAGGAGTTAGGTGGGTGTTCATTGTGAGACAGCCGACCGGGAGTTCCAGGAGCCTGGCCATCCTAGGAGGGTTTTCCTGGTCACACACCAGCTCTTCACAAAACAAGCAAACAAAAGCTTCCAGAGATTGTGGTTGCTCTGAGGAGCCCCAAACCACTGAGAAACAACAGGGTTGAGGTTGTAGGGGGGTGGGGGGGGTAGCCTTAGCTGTCTGGTATCCGTGACATCTTCCCCCCTCTAGTGTCGCAGACCCGACTAGACCCTTAAAGGGTTGGCCTGGGGCTGTCCAACCGTGGCCCTCCACTTCTCGTTGCTGGAAGAGGTTATCTCATCTCTCCAGAGCTTGGGGCATCCTGGGAAGTTCCTGCTGGGAGGTTTCTGCTGAGAGGTTCCTGCTGACTATCCCTGCTAGTCACCTCCACTCCATGGGAAACTGTGCTGCTGCTGGGGAGGAAGACCGGCTGTCTCTGCTCCCTGTACAGGGTTCTGCCGCTGGGGAGAGAGACCAACTGTCTCCTCTCCCAGAAAGGGATTTGACTGCTGGGGAGAGATATTGATACCCGTCTCTCACTGCAAGGGCTTCTCTGTAAGGGGAGGGAGGCCGAAGGATGGATCTGCCACTGGGGAGAGAGACTGACTGTCTCCTCTCCCAGGAAGGGGTTCTGCTTACGGGGAGGCAGGAAGACTACCTCCACTCCCAAGGGATGGCTCTGCCACTGGAGAGAAAGACCGACTGTCTCCTCTCCCGGCTCCTGGCTCTGCAGCTGGGGAGAGAGACCAACTGTCTCCTCTCCTGAGAAAGTGGTTATGCTGCTGGGGAGAGTTATCAACATCCATCTCTCCCTGCAAGGGGTTCTCTGTAAGGGGAGGGTGACCAACTACCAATTTTCCCGCCATTCCCGCCCCTCCAGACAGGCTGGCACCTCCATAGAAGCCACAGGCCCAATACCCAGGGGTGGCGGTTTCAGGGTGATCCCGGTTGAGCAGTGGCACTTACAGTCATTTTAAAGCTCTCGGTCCCCAGATGCTACAGTCCAAAAATCAGCATGATTCATTACTGGGGACCGGAGTTACAGTCCATTGAATTTATGGGGTTAGGGGTGTCCAAAACCCTCGGTTCCCTAAGGAGCTCCCCTCCAGTAATCCCCACCTCTTGTCCTCCATAGGGGCTACTAATCCACAAAAGAGCGGAGTTCTGCGGAACATGGTTGCTGGAGCGACCAGGGGTAAATTTAGCGGGTGTCCTGCTGTCCTGTGGCCGACCGGGAGTTCCAGGAGCCTGGCCAGCCTGAGCGGAGTTAGGCGGGTGTCCGTTGTGAGGCGGCCGACTGGGAGTTCCAGGAGCCTGGCCATCTTAGGAGGGTTTCCTGGTCATACACCAGCTCTTCACAAAACAAGCAAACAAAAGATTCCAAAGATTGTGGTTGCTCTGAGGAGCCCAAAACCACTGAGAAACAACAGGGGTGAGGTTGTAGTGGGTGGGGGGTAGCCTTAGCTGTCTGGTATCCATGACAAGCCCAAGCTCATTTTCATCTGTCCCTAAGTTGCCACACCAGGTACCAAGATTCTATCAGGTATTTCTGAATATCTGAATCCTGATATGCTACTTGATTTGTGCTGACAACATTGCAGTGTTAAATTGCTGATAAATGCTTTGAGTTTAAGATCCCTCTAACTCAATGTGTCTATATTCCAGTCCTTAGGGCACACTAACAAATTTTCAGGATTACCTTGGATGAGAGCAGGTTAATCATTTTAACTCATTTTAGATATCCTGAAAATCAGTTCTGTTAGTACAGTATAACCCGAGGATTGAGATAATTTATTTAATGAAATTATTGTAGTCAAATAAAATATCTGTTTTTATCATTCATTCATTCATTCATTCATTCATTCATTCATTCATATGTTATGGTTTATTCATTTCTTTGGTAAAATTTTTATGGATGGGATATTTGATTCTGAAATACAAAATACAAGCTAGAATTAAGGAAATCCTTAATCCTTAACACAGTACTGTGTTGACAACAGGGGCAACTGCTATGTAGCCCAGGAAAGTGATTTTAGCAGGAGCCCACTCAAATAACTAGACATACTAGCATTCAGGTGAAACAGGAACTGATTTTATTGAGAAACACACACATCTTTTATACACACAACTCATCTTGATAAGACGCTAGACAATTTTCCCCCCATTCCCGCACCTCCAGACAGGCTGGCACCTCCACAGAAGCCACAGGCCAAGGACACAGGGGTGGTAGTTTCAGGGTGATCCCGGCACTCCCAGGATGTCCTTTTAAAGCTCTCAAAGATGCCCCAGATGCCACCTCTTGTCCTCTCTAGGGGCTACTAATCCCCAAAAGAGCTGAGCTTTGGGGCACATGGTTACTGGAGTAACCAGGGATAAATTTAGTGGGTGTCCTGCTGCCCTGTGGCTGACTGGGAGTTCCAGGAGCCCGGCCAGCCTGAGAGGAATTAGGTGGGTGTTCATTGTGAGACAGCCGACCGGGAGTTCCAGGAGCCTGGCCATCCTAGGAGGGTTTTCCTGGTCATACACCAGCTCTTCACAAAACAAGCAAACAAAAGCTTCCAGAGATTGTGGTTGCTCTGAGGAGCCCCAACCCACTGAGAAACAACAAGGTTGAGGTTGTAGGGATATGGGGAGGGTAGCCTTAGCTGTCTGGTATCCGTGACATCTTCCCCCCTCCAGTGTCGCATACCTGGCTAGACCCTTAACGGGTTGGCCTGGGGCTGTCCAACGGTGGCCCTCCACTTCTCTGTTGCTGGAAGAGGTTATCCCATCTCTCCAGAGCTTGGGGCATCCTGGGAGGTTTCTACTTGGAGGTTCCTGCTGACTATCCCTGCTGGGCGCAGGGATAGTCACATAAGACAAAGTCCCGAACAAGTTTGCTAAGGCCGGCTCCCAAATAATTCCAGTGTCCTTAAGTTCCATGGCAACACTGCCTCTCTCTGTGACACTCTGTTTAATAACAGCTGACCCATCCCAGACCAGAGGGGGAGGTTGCTCCTTGGTGGGGCAGGCAAAGTGCGGGTGCCCAAACATGTGGCACCAACTGTATAATCTTTTATCCTCCTTGCCTAATGCAATGCCTGCCCCCGGTGAGAAATACTCCGGGACAAGAAAAGGGTAGAGACCCTGCCAAGCTACTGAGGGGAGAGACCGTCTGTCTCTTCTCCCGAGAAGGATATATACTGCTGGGGACGGAGGTCTGCCACCTCTGCTCCATGGGAAACTGTGCTGCCGCTAGGGAGGGAGACCAGCTGTCTCTGCTCCCTGTACAGGGTTCTGCCGCTGGGGAGAGAGACCAACGGTCTCCTCTCCCAGAAAGGGATTCGACCACTGGGGAGAGATATCGATACCCGTCTCTCACTGCAAGGGCTTCTCTGTAAGGGGAGGGAGGACGACTACCTCCACTCCAGAAGGATGAATCTACCACTGGGGAGAGAGACTGACTGTCTCCTCTCCCAGGAAGGGGTTCTGCTTACGGGGAGGGAGGAAGACTACCTCCGCTCCTAGGGGATGGCTCTGCCGCTGGGGAGAGAGACCGACTGTCTCCTCTCCCATCTCCCGGCTCTGCCGCTGGGGAGAGAGACCAATTGTCTCCTCTCCCAGGAAGGGGTTCTGCTTACGGGGAGGGAAGACGACTACCTCCGCTCCCAGGGGATGGCTCTGTCGCTGGGGAGAGAGAGCAAATGTCTCCTCTCCTAGTACCTGGCTCTGCTGCTGGGGAGAGAGACCGACTGTCTCCTCTCCCGAGAAAGGGGTTATGCTGCTGGGGAGAGTTATCGACATCCATCTCTCCCTGCAAGGGGTTCTCTGTAAGGGGAGGGTGACCGACTACCTCCACTCCCAGGGGATGGCTCTGCCTCTGGGGAGAGAGATCAAATGTCTCCTCTCCCGACTCCTGGCTCTGCCGCTGGGGAGAGAGACTGTCTGTCTCCTCTTCCAGGAAGGGATTCTGCTGCTGGGGAGAGTTATCGACATCCATCTCTCCCTGCAAGGGGTTCTCTGTAAGAGGAGGGAGGACGACTACCTCCACTCCTAGGAGATGGCTCTGCCGCTGGGGAGAGAGACTGGCTGTCTCCTCTCCCAGGAAGGACTTCTCTGTAAGGGTAGGGAGGATGCCTACCTCATCTTCTTGGTTTCTTGGAGCTGTTACAGGTGCTGGGCAGAGGCCGGCGGCTCTCTGCCCTGTTGCCAGCACGTCTGCTGGGGTGTCCCCCTAGTCCAAGACCATAAGCTCGAAGCCAGACTGCTGATCAGGATCCAGCAGCCCTGGTTCCCTTTTTCTTGGTTGCCCCTCCTCCATGGTCGAGCTCCATGAATCCCAGAGGGCTGCACCCCAGATCTGTATACCCTTGGCACGCTGCTCAATGAGATCTAGTAGCCTCTTGTATTCTTTGAACAGTGCCTCTTCCTGGTCAGTTATAAAATCCAGATCGTCTAGCAGCCAGGTTTCCTCCAAGAGATCCAGCAGTTCCTCTTGGAGCCAAGAGATATCCTGCAGAGCCTGGTCCATCTCTGTCCCAAACTGTGGGTCCTCTGTCCTTTTTGCAAACAGTAATCCAGGGCTGCCGAAGCCAAAGCCCTCTGTGGGGGAGCCATTCTCCAGCCATGGCTGCACTTGCATAACGAGCCATTGGAGGGCCGGTAGCCATCCTCCACCCACATCTCTTGCTGGACCAGTCTATATAGAACAGATAGCCATTCTTTCTTTGGCTGTTCTTCCAGGAAGGTCACTCGCAAGTCCCACCGGACCCAGTACCTCTCATTATTTGTAGTGCGGACCTTCCACTCCTGTTGAAGAGCCTCCCCCAGAGCTCTCGAAGGGCAAGCTTCCTCCATTCCAGAATGTCCTGTTCCGGACAAGGATCTTTCATTCTGGTCAGCATCTTTTGTACTCTCCCTAGGAACTCTGCCTCCATATTTACCGGCTACTGTGGCGCTTCTAGTCTGTCAGCAGGAACTTTGTAAAAGAAGCAGATCTTACCACTGCCACCAATGTGATGGATACCCTGGCTACCCTGAATGGGTAGCTCCACCAAATTGGTCCTGCTTCCTACCTGCCAACTGCAGCTATGTAGCTGGCAAGTGACCAGAGCCCGTAGCCACCCCTGATGCCCGACAGCACCAGTAAACTACCAATACTAGGTAGCTCTGCCAGAGGGTCCTTCCTCTGCATGGAACAGACTGCTATGTAGCCCAGGAAAGTGATTTTAGCAGGAGCCCACCCAAATAACTAGACATACTAGCATTCAGGTGAAACAGGAACTGATTTTATTGAGAAACACACACATCTTTTATACACACAACTCATCTTGATAAGACGCTGGACAATGCCCATTCTCACCCCTCCAGACAGGCTGGCACCTCCATAGAAGCCACAGGACCATGACCCAGGGGTGGCGGTTTCGGGGTGATCCCGGTGGAGCAGTGGCACTTATAGACATTTTAAAGCTCTCGGTCTCCAGATGCTACAGTCCAAAAATCGGCATGATTCGTTACTGGAGACCGGAGTTACAGTCCATTGAATTTATGGGGTTATGGGTGTCCAAAACCCCTGATTCCCTAAGGAGCTCCCCTCCGGTAATCCCCCCACCTCTTGTCCTCTCTAGGGGCTACTAATCCCCAAAAGAGCAGAGCTTTGGGGCACATGGTTCCTGGAGCAACCAGGGATACATTTAGCGGGTGTCCTGCTGTCCTGTTGCTGACTGGGAGTTCCAGGAGCCCGGCCAGCCTGAGAGGAGTTAGGCGGGTGTTCGTTGTGAGGCAGCCGACCGGGAGTTCCAGGAGCCTGGCCAGCCTAGGAGGGTTTTTCCTTTTCATACACCAGCTCTTCACAAAACAAGCAAACAAAAGCTTCCAGAGATTGTGGTTGCTCTGAGGAGCCCAAAACCACTGATAAAAAACAGGGTTGAGGTTGTAGGGGGGTAGGGGGGTAGCCTTAGCTGTCTGGTATCCGTGACATCTCCCCCCCTCCAGTTCGGCATCCCATCTCTCCAGAGCTTGGGGCATCCTGGGAGGTTCCTGCTGGAAGGTTCCTGCTGACTATCCCTGCTGGGCACAGGGATAGTCACATAAGGCAAAGTCCTAAACAAGTTTGCTAAGGCCGGCTCCCAAATAATTACTGTCCCACAAGTTCCAGTGTCCTTAAGTTCCATGGCCACACTGCCTCTCTCTGTGACACTCTGTTTAATACCGGCTGACCCATCCCAGACCGGAGGGGTAGGTTGCTCCTTGGTGGGGCAGGCAAAGCGCGGGTGCCCAAACATGTGGCACCAACTGTATAAGCTTTTATCCTCCTTGCCTAATGCAATGCCTGCCCCCGGTGAGAAATACTCCGGGACAAGAAAAGGGTAGAGACCCTGCCAAGCTACTGAGGGGAGAGACCGTCTGTCTCTTCTCCCGAGAAGGATATATACCACTGAGGATGGAGGTCTGCCACCTCTACTCCATGGGAAACTGTGCTGCCGCTGGGGAGGGACACCGGCTGTCTCTGCTCCCTGTACAGGGTTCTGCCGCTGGGGAGAGAGACCAACTGTCTCCTCTCCCAGAAAGGGATTTGACCGCTGGGGAGAGATATCGATACCCATCTCTCACTGCAAGGGCTTCTCTGTAAGGGGAGGGAGGACGACTACCTCCGCTCCCAGGATATGGCTCTGCCGCT
Organism: Bombina bombina; assembly: GCF_027579735.1. Lineage (NCBI taxonomy): Eukaryota > Metazoa > Chordata > Amphibia > Anura > Bombinatoridae > Bombina > Bombina bombina. The sequence continues at coordinate 542,338,462 of NC_069502.1, read as the reverse complement.
GGGGAAAGAGACCGACTGTCTCTTCTCCCGGCTCCTGGCTCTGCCGCTGGGGAGAGAGACCAACTGTCTCCTCTCCCAGGAAGCGGTTCTTCTTACAGGGAAGGCAGACGACTACATCCGCTCCCAGGGGATGGCTCTGCCACTGGGGAGAGAGACCGACTGTCTCCTCTTCCTGTACCTGGCTCTGCTGCTGGGGAGAGAGACTGACTTGATCCACAAATAATTTTGAAGAAACAGCACACCTTTGCTTTTTCAGTGGGGCACGGAACAAAACGAACTTGCCAGGTCCCAGTCAATCCAGATTCAAAGAGTATTCCAGCCACCAAGTTTTCTTAAAAGACCTTTATTTCACATAGGGTCCCAAACAAACAGTTACAACGTTTCAAGCCACACCAGGCTCTTAGTCATGTATGATTAGATACACAGGTGTATGCCTTATATACCCTTACTTATTATTCTACATCCTGTGTTAGAATCCAACTGCACAACAGTGCCATCTTGTGGATGCAATAATTCAATGCAACTCCAAACTTAACACAGGAGGTGAATAAACACATAGATAAAATCACTTAAAAGGACATATACAACCAAGTACAAATTTAAAAAGAGGAACAATGCATAGCAAAATTATTTCAATCAACTGATGTTATTTATGTTGTCAATAGAGAAAAGGATTTTTATCTTAATACATTATCACAGATTTTATCAGAGAAATAGACTCCAGTCAAAATCTTACCTGGAGATAGGGAACAACTATTAAAAATGAGAGAGATGTTCTGGGTATATAAACTAGAATGCATGAAGCCAAAGGGTATGAACAAAGATTTTGACTGGAGTCTTTTTCTCTGATAAAATCTGTGATAATGTATTAAGATAAAAATCCTTTTCTATATTGACAACATAAATAACATCAGTTGATTGAAATAATTTTGCTATGCATTGTTCCTCTTTTTAAATTTGTACTTGGTTGTACAGGGAGTGCAGAATTATTAGGCAAGTTGTATTTTTGAGGATTAATTTTATTATTGAACAACAACCATGTTCTCAATGAACCCAAAAAACTCATTCATATCAAAGCTGAATAGTTTTGGAAGTAGTTTTTAGTTTGTTTTTAGTTATAGCTATTTTAGGGGGATATCTGTGTGTGCAGGTGACTATTAACTGTGCATAATTATTAGGCAACTTAACAAAAAACAAATATATACCCATTTCAATTATTTATTTTTACCAGTGAAACCAATATAACATCTCAACATTCACAAATATACATTTCTGACATTCAAAAACAAAACAAAAACAAATCAGTGACCAATATAGCCACCTTTCTTTGCAAGGACACTCAAAAGCCTGCCATCCATGGAGTCTGTCAGTGTTTTGATCTGTTCACCATCAACATTGCGTGCAGCAGCAACCACAGCCTCCCAGACACTGTTCAGAGAGGTGTACTGTTTTCCCTCCTTGTAAATCTCACATTTGATGATGGACCACAGGTTCTCAATGGGGTTCAGATCAGGTGAACAAGGAGGCCATGTCATTAGATTTTCTTCTTTTATACCCTTTCTTGCCAGCCACGCTGTGGAGTACTTGGACGCGTGTGATGGAGCATTGTCCTGCATGAAAATCATGTTTTTCTTGAAGGATGCAGACTTCTTCCTGTACCACTGCTTGAAGAAGGTGTCTTCCAGAAACTGGCACTAGGACTGGGAGTTGAGCTTGATTCCATCCTCAACCCGAAAAGGCCCCACAAGCTCATCTTTGATGATACCAGCCCAAACCAGTACTCCACCTCCACCTTGCTGGCGTCTGAGTCGGACTGGAGCTCTCTGCCCTTTACCAATCCAGTCACGGGCCCATTCATCTGGCCCATCAAGACTCACTCTCATTTCATCAGTCCATAAAACCTTAGAAAAATCAGTCTTGAGATATTTCTTGGCCCAGTCTTGACGTTTCAGCTTGTGTGTCTTGTTCAGTGGTGGTCATCTTTCAGCCTTTCTTACCTTGGCCATGTCTCTGAGTATTGCACACCTTGTGCTTTTGGGCACTCCAGTGATGTTGCAGCTCTGAAATATGGCCAAACTGGTGGCAAGTGGCATCTTGGCAGCTGCACGCTTGACTTTTCTCAGTTCATGGGCAGTTATTTTACGCCTTGGTTTTACCACACGCTTCTTGCGACCCTGTTGACTATTTTGAATGAAACGCTTGATTGTTCGATGATCACGCTTCAGAAGCTTTGCAATTTTAAGAGTGCTTCATCCCTCTGCAAGATATCTCACTATTTTTGACTTTTCTGAGCCTGTCAAGTCCTTCTTTTGACCCATTTTGCTAAAGGAAAGGAAGTTGCCTAATAATTATGCACACCTGATATAGGGTGTTGATGTCATTAGACCACACCCCTTCTCATTACATAGATGCACATCACCTAATATGCTTAATTGGTAGTAGGCTTTCAAGCCTATACAGCTTGGAGTAAGACAACATGCATAAAGAGGATGATGTGGTCAAAATACTCATTTGCCTAATAATTCTGCACTCCCTGTATATGTACTTTTAAGTGATTTTATCTATGTGTTTATTCACCTCCTGTGTTGAGTTTGGAGTTGCATTGAATTATTGCATCCACAAGATGGCACTGTTGTGCAGTTGGATTCTAACACAGGATGTAGAATAAAAGGTAAGGGTGTATAAGGCATACACCTGTGTATCTAATTATACATGATTAAGAGCCTGGTGTGGCTTGAAAAGTTGTAACTGTTTGTTTGGGACCCTATGTGAAATAAAGGTCTTTTAAGAAAACTTGGTGGCTGGAATACTCTTTGAATCTGGAGAGAGACCGACTGTCTCCTCTCCCGAGAAAGGGGTTATGCTGCTGGGGAGATTTATCAACATCCATCTCTGCCTGCAAGGGGTTCTCTGTAAGGGGAGGGTGACCGACTACCTCCACTCCCAGGGGATGGCTCTGCCGCTGGGGAGAGAGACCAACTGTCTCCTCTCCCGACTCCTGACTCTGCCGCTGGGAAGAGAGACTGACTGTCTCCTCTTCCAGGAAGGGATTCTGCTGCTGGGGAGAGTTATCGACATCCATCTCTCCCTGCAAGGGGTTCTCTGTAATAGGAGGGAGGACGACTACCTCCACTCCCAGGAGATGGCTCTGCCGCTGGGGAGAGAGACCGGCTGTCTACTCTCCCGAGAAGGACTTCTCTGTAAGGGGAGGGAGGACACCTACCTCCTCTCCCTGGTTTCCTGGAACTGTTACAGGTGCTGGGCAGAGGTCGGCGGTTCTCTACCCTGTTGCCAGCGCTTCTGCTGGGGTGTCCCCCTGGTCCAAGACCATAAGCTCGAAGCCAGACTGCTGATCAGGATCCAGCAGCCCTGGTTCCCTTTTTCTTGGTTGCCCCTCCTCCATGGTCGAGCTCCATGAATCCCAAAGGGCTGCACCCCAGATCTGTATACTCTTGGCACGCTGCTCAACGAGATCTAGCAGCCTCTTGTATTCTTTGAACAGTGCCTCTTTCTGGTCAGTTATAAAATCCAGATTGTCTAGCAGCCATGTTTTCTCCAAGAGATCCAGCAGTTTCTCTTGGAGCCCAGAGATATCATGCAGAGCCTGGTCCATCTCGTTCCCAAACTGTGGGTCCTCTGTCCTTTTTGCAAACAGTAATTCAGGGCTGCTGAAGCCAAAGCCCTCTCTGGGGGAGCCATCCTCCAGCCATGGCTGCACTTGCATAACGAGCCAATGGAGGACCGGTAGCCGTCCTCCACAGACATCTCTTGCTGGACCAGTCTATATAGCACAGATAGCCATTCTTTCTTTGGCTGTTCTCCCAGGAAGGGCACTCGCAAGTCCCACCGGACCCAGTACCTCTCATTATTCGTGGGGCAGACCTTCCACTCCTGTTGAAGAGCCTCCCCCCAGAGCTCTTGAAGGGCAAGGTTCCTCCATTCCAGAATGTCCTGCTCCAGACAAGGATCTTTCATTCTGGTCAGCATCTTTTGTACTCTCCCTAGGAACTTTGCCTCCATATTTACCGGCTACTGTGGTGCTTCTAGTCTGTCAGCAGGAACCTTGTAAAAGAAGCAGATCCCACCACTGCCACCAATGTGATGGATACCCTGGCTACCCTGACTGGGTAGCTCTGCCAAATGGGTCCTGCTTCCTCCCTGCCGACTGCAGCTATGTAGCTGGCAAGTGACCACAGCCCGTAGCCACCCTTGATGCCCGACAGCACCAGTATACTACCAAGACTAGGAAGCTCTGCCAGAGGGTCCTTCCTCTGCATGGAACAGACTTCTATGTAGCCCAGGAAAGTGATTTTAGCAGGAGCCCACCCAAATAACTAGACATACTAGCATTCAGGTGAAACAGGAACTGATTTTATTGTGAAACACTCACATCTTTTATACACACAACTCATCTGACGCTGGACAATGCCCCAATTTACCCGCCATTCCCGCCCCTCCAGACAGGCTGGCACCTCCATAGAAGCCACAGGCCCAGGACCCAGGGGTGGCGGTTTCGGGGTGATCCCGGTGGAGCAGTGGCACTTACAATCATTTTAAAGCTCTCGGTCCCCAAATGCGACAGTCCAAAAATCAGCATGATTCGTTACTGGGGACCGGAGTTACAGTCCGTTGAATTTATGCGGTTATGGGTGTCCAAAACCCTTGGTTCCCTAAGGAGCTTCCCTCCAGTAATCCCCCACCTCTTGTCCTTCATAGGGGCTACTAATCCACAAAAGAACGGAGCTCTGGGGAACATGGTTGCTGGAACGATCAGGGGTAAATTTAGCGGGTGTCCTGCTGTCCTGTGGCTGACTGGGAGTTCTAGGAGCCTGGTCAGCCTGAGAGGAGTTAGGCAGGTGTCCTTTGTGAGGCGGCCGACTGGGAGTTCCAGGAGCCCGGCCATCCTAGGAGGGTTTTCCTGGTCATAAACCAGCTCTTCACAAAACAAGCAAACAAAATCTTCCAAAGATTGTGGTTGCTCTGAGGAGCCCAAAACCACTGAGAAACAACAGGGGTGAGGTTGTAGGGGGTGGGGGGGGGGGTAGCCTTAGCTGTCTGGTATCCGTGGCAAGCCCAAGCTCATTTTCACCTGTCCCTAAGTGGCCACACCAGGTACCAAGATTCTATCAGGTATTTCTGAATATCTGAATCCTGATTTGCTACTTGATTTGTGCTTACAATATTGCAGTGTTAAATTGCTAATAAATGCTTTGAGTTTAAGATCCCTCTAACTCAGTGTTTCTTAATTCCAGTCCTTAGGGCACACTAACAAATTTTCAGGATTACCTTGGGTGAGAGCAGGTTAATGATTTTAACTCATTTTAGATATCCTGAAAATCAGTTTTGTTAGTATAACCCGAGGGCTGAGGTAATTTATTTAATGAAATTATTGTAGTCAAATAAAATATCTGTTTTTATTATTCATTCATATGTTATGGTTTTATTAATCTCTTTGTTAAAATTTTTATGCATGGGATATTTGATTCTGAAATACAAAATACAAGCTAGAATTAAGGAAATCCTTGAATGCCTTGCAGCAAATAGATTTAGCTACTACATCACACAGTACTGTGTTGACAACGGGGGCAGCGTGAAGTAGGGGAGCACTAATCATGTTTCATTACCATATGAATGTAGATCTGATGCAGACAGTGACACAGTGTCTTTAAGTTATATAATTTATATTAATTGACATAAAAAGGATATTGGATTTATATTACATTTTCAAGATTACCAAAACATTTGTCTCAGATGAATTAAACATAAAATATTATGTAAGAAAATGAGTCTATTCCTCTATTATTCAGCTTGCTAAGAATGATAAATTAGGTGGTATCGAAGAATTCTAAAAGTTGTCTTTGGAGCTTATTTAATTCAAGATAGCCTATATGGTTTCACATTTTACCACTGCAATATATTTAAATAAAATGATTTTATTTCCTATCACAAAATGATTGCTTCATACGCTTAACTCAGGTCACTGTGTGCATCCAAAATCTCAATTTAAATTGCTTGAATTTAAATCACTTGAGGCAGGAATAGAAGAGAAACTGGCGTACTTAATCTTGAAATGAAGGAAACCTCAAAATGATGGATAGGTTAGAAGCACGCTCATAATCATGCACTGCTATTTTCTACATATGAAATGTTTTAAACATGACAAACCTGAGAATGTTCACATTAAATAAAGTTTAACCATTCCCTCATTTTATTTATTTCTTAACATAATTAAGGTCATTAGGTGTAGCAATCTGTGTACTATCAGCTAGGCAGGGGGCCTAGCATCTTTGCAAACACGGCCCCACCAAACTAAACATGTTGTTTGCATACTATTTTATAAGAATACAACCCATTTTATGTGGTTTTAAAAAAATTAGATATAAGGGGGGCGGAGCTTGGCCGCTTAGAGAGATGGCCATGTGAGAGCACAGCTCCTAGGCCCACATTGCCCAATCCTTACAAAAATAGCCTCGCACCTCTCCTGAAACTCTCCCCACGAGCAGCACTAACACCCTGGAGCCTGCAGATACCTGTGGAAAGTAAATTGGTAACACCTGCGACACTCATCGGCCATGCTTTGCAGGAGACTGGAACTGCGCACTAGGAGAAAGTAAGGCATCACAAGGCTGCATCCGCGGCACTGGCAGATACAAATAGCAGCCGCCTAACGCTTAACTCCTCCTGGCATACATGCAGCATCCTACCGGCCAGTGAATCACAGTCTACAAACATCCAAGGGGGCATTAAACAGACCAGAGCTAAGGTCCGCCCCACGTGACATAGCTACAGACAGCAGAGTGAGACTACGGACACAATGGCTACAAACCAGCTTCTTCAGTTTGCTGTAAGTAGCACAGCAAAATCCCACACACACCTTTCTGGTCTGAGATACATGACTCTGTACCTCCATATATCACCCTACTAACATAAAGGGCCTCATTAGGAGAAGCATTTACACAGAGAGCTCATAGTTTGGGGATTACAGGCCCTCAGTACAACCACTGCAGCAGCAGGGGTAGAAGCACTTGGAGGTCTGAATTCCATACTCCACATAGCTAATACAGGGGTACAGAAGCTAACACACTGCTGACAAAAAGTAAAGCCTTCACTTGAACAGTACCTATAGCCAGTTACACTCAGGGATCAGGTCATTTGGGCATTGACTCTCTATTGTAACTTCTCAAACTAAGGGGATACTATGCTGAGCCAGCAACATCCCACTATTTGACCAAGCGGATGGAAACAATACAACACCCTGGATATACCAGGGCGCAAGTCCAACAAACCAGAGGGTCTTACCAACTCCAAAATGCTACAAAATTAATCTTTCTTCTCCTGCCACAACATCAAATAACTCTATACAGGATGCAGACCCACAAAGTCAAGCCTCACAGACAAAATATTCCACAGGCCTTACTAAGGAGGACTTAAAACTACTATGCACTAAAGATGACATAAAAGAAATGATGTCAGAAGTGAAGAACTGGTTTGGAGATTTGAAAAGAGGCCTAACTAGTGATGTCCCGAACTGTTCGCCCGCGAACGGTTCCCAGCGAACACATGGCGATGTTCGATCCGCCCCTATGTGTCATCATTGAGGAAACTTTGACCCTGTATGTCACAGCCGTCTGACACATTAGAGCCAATCAACATCAGACACTCCCTCACAGACCCTCCCAGCTACTCGTAATCCACCATTTTAGACTCATAACGACCTTGCTTTCTTAATGAGAGGACGTGTTGTGTTTTTGCTCCTGACATTAATAGGAAAAACATAACTAGGCTAGTGTATTTAGTGTCAACTACAGTCCAGAAGGACTCCACTCATCTCTGCTGCAAGGACAGCACACCAAAAATCCCTTTTCAGGGCTATATTTCGTGCCGTTTTTTTTTTTCGTATTTTTTTTATTAGCATTTGCCTGGCTTTCATCCTGTGTGTTTAAGGCTCACAGCATATGCTGTGATTACTGCCACCACTGATATCTCCCTAACAACATTAGTTTAAATTTAACTAACCAAAAATTTTAATTATTTTGCTAGTGTAATTTTTTTTCATTTTCTATCAGGCCTGTGTCACACAGCATATACTCTGGTTCATTGCTCTGTGCCAGCCACCAGTGTTAATATCCGTTTATAACATTATTTTAAATTAAAAAAAAAAAAAAAAATATTTTGCTAGTGTAATCAAATTACATTTTCTATCAGGCCTGTGTCTGTCAGGCTCAACAGCATTAATATACCTCGTTTTTTTTCAGTCTTTTGGTTAATTGGTCTGTGCCAGGCAGCCACCACTCATATCTTCTTCACCTTAATTTAACTATAAAAAAAAAAGTTTAATTTTTTTTGATAGTGTAATCTAATATAATTTCCTATCAGGCCTGTGTGTTTTGCTGACATACAGAGCCTACTGTGTTTACTTGCTGCCCTCCCTAGTCTATGAGCCACGACTCATATGTGTTTAACCTTTTTTTAATCCCCCCCCCCATAAAAATAATTTAAATCATTTTTCTAGTGTAATCTAATAGTTTTTTCTATCAGGCGTGTGTGTTTATCTGACTTACAGATCCTACTGTTTTTAATAGCTGCCCTTCCAAGGCTATCAGCCACGACTCATATGTATGTGCTTAACCTTTTTCTTTAAATTGCCAAAAAAAAGTATTTAAATCATTATGCTAGTGTAATCTATTTTTATTTTCTATCAGGCCTGTGTCTAACTGTCTATGTGACTTACACAGCATACTGTTGTTAATTGCTGCCCTACGTAGCAGCCAGCCAGTGCGACCACTCATATGTGCATTGCACTTCTTAACATTATTTTATTATTAAAATCTTTTGCTAGTGTAATCTAACTTAATTTTCTATCAGGCCTGTGTTTTTGTCACTTACACAGCATACTTTGTTAAATTGCTGCCCTACCTACCACCCACGACTCATATCTGCCAGCCTGTGTGCCAGGCCCAACTAGCCAATTAGTGGCACCAATCATAATTCTTGTAACAGTATCAAAAAAATTAAAATTCATAATTGTTTGGAGTGCAAATATTCAGTCTACTAGTGCCATTGAATTGAAGTTTCCTCCTGCCTGCCAGCCTGTGTGCCAGTCACAAACTAGCTAATTAGTGCCACCAATTCTAGTTGTTGTAAAAGTATTGTTAATCTTTAAAATTCCATTTTAAAGCACGTTATTGCAAACAATTTGGGAATGTTAGTTTATTTAGGCCCTTTATGGGTTAAAAGCAGACTCTGCATAAACTATGTAATTTTCCAAGGGAGTTTTGCCATGGATCCCCCTCCAGCATGCCACAGTCCAGGTGTTAGTACCCTTGAAACAACTTTTCCATCACTATTGTGACCAGAAAGAGTCCTTGTAGGTTTTAAAGTTCGCCTGCCTATTGAAGTCAATGGTTCGCGAACAATACCGGAAGTTCGAGTCCGCCGTTCGCGAACTGAAATTTTTAGGTTCGCGACATCACTAGGCCTAACCAGAGTGACACAAAGAGTCATGAACCTAGACGAAAATCACAATACAATGGCATCCAACACATGTCCCGCCTGGTGTATGATCAGGACGAAACAATCTACCACCTACTAGAGAAAGTAGAAGACCTAGAACACAGGGGTAGGAGAAACAATCTCCGTATAAGAAGTATACCAGAGTCTATTTAACTAATGGCACTAGAGGGCTGCCTACAAGATATCTTCCAGACTGTCAAAGCGATAATAGCGCACCAGAACTAATCATCAAAAAAGGCCCACCGTGTCCTCCGGGCAAAACCACCACAAAAGGCTCCCCCGCGAGATGTTCTAATTAAACTTCTACACTTCAAAGATAAAGAGGAAATATTTAAACATTATAGGCAAAAACAGAATATCACGTTTGTTGGTAATCAAATTCAGATCTTCACAGACTTGAGCCCTAGCACCCTCCAGAATAAAAGAGACCTCAATTAACATCACTACAACTCTGTGTGACCAGAAAATAGCGTACAGATGATTCCCAGTGAGTATCATAGCAAACAGATGAGATACTACAGCTGTCTAAAAAACCAAAGAGTATCTACCACATTCCTGTGAGGCCCAAGGATTTCCATTATTCCACCAGATCAACAGCAACATTCTACAACAGACTTACATGCACCCTTGGCCAATGAGCACCACCTATCAGAAGACGCCCCTGGTGCAGCTGTCAACCCACGACCGAGCACAACCAGCACCAATTTGAACTCCAGGGACAATTGCTAACTGTTTATGATCAGCTGCTTGATGGGACTTTCTTCAAATTGAAATAGCTACAGGTCGTATGTTTATTTATGTATATATTTTCACTATATGGGATTGGGGATGGGGATACTTCCCTCATTGTTATTGTTTGTATTGATTCACTGCCAGTGGTGAAAATCACAATACTACATACAATGGCATCCAACACATGTCCCGCCTGGTGTATGATCAGGACGAAACAATCTACCACCTACTAGAGAAAGTAGAAGACCTAGAACACAGGGGTAGGAGAAACAATCTCCGTATAAGAAGTATACCAGAGTCTATTTAACTAATGGCACTAGAGGGCTGCCTACAAGATATCTTCCAGACTGTCAAAGCGATAATAGCGCACCAGAACTAATCATCAAAAAAGGCCCACCGTGTCCTCCGGGCAAAACCACCACCAAAGGCTCCCCCGCGAGATGTTCTAATTAAACTTCTACACTTCAAAGATAAAGAGGAAATATTTAAACATTATAGGCAAAAACAGAATATCACGTTTGTTGGTAATCAAATTCAGATCTTCACAGACCTGAGCCCTAGCACCCTCCAGAATAAAAGAGACCTCAATTAACATCACTACAACTCTGTGTGACCAGAAAATAGCGTACAGATGATTCCCAGTGAGTATCATAGCAAACAGATGAGATACTACAGCTGTCTAAAAAACCAAAGAGTATCTACCACATTCCTGTGAGGCCCAAGGATTTCCATTATTCCACCAGATCAACAGCAACATTCTACAACAGACTTACATGCACCCTTGGCCAATGAGCACCACCTATCAGAAGACGCCCCTGGTGCAGCTGTCAACCCACGACCGAGCACAACCAGCACCAATTTGAACTCCAGGGACAATTGCTAACTGTTTATGATCAGCTGCTTGATGGGACTTTCTTCAAATTGAAATAGCTACAGGTCGTATGTTTATTTATGTATATATTTTCACTATATGGGATTGGGGATGGGGATACTTCCCTCATTGTTATTGTTTGTATTGATTCACTGCCAGTGGTGACCACTCTACTTACAGTTTACAAGAGTTTCTAAATTTTACTGTGTTCAAATTATTTTTAGCACAATAAGCATTGTTCACGTGACTGACGCACCTTGGTTCTACACTTTTACAGCAACCAACCATAACCACTCAGATTACATCCTAAACACACGTTTGAACAACCCTCCTCACACAAATGGCGGATACACCCCCACCACATTCACGCTAAACCTGATCTCAATTAATGCTAAAGGCCTAAACAGCCCCAGGAAGAGGTTGATAGCCTTCAACCAACTGTACAAAGACACAGGGGATATTATCTTTATCCAGGAGACCCATTTAAAAAAAGGGAGGGAGCCAAAACTCATTAACAGCCGACACAGAACAACACATAGCAAAATACCCCAATGGTGCATACAAAATAGTAATCGGACTATTATTTGATATCCCCGTGACATTAGCAAACATCTACTTACCAAATCAGGGGCAGCACATAACCTTCAAACAAGTAGCACAAATACTTTTAGAGCAGGTGAAAGGCACACTATTTCTATATGGGGACTCTAACCTCCCCCTAGATCCCACACTTGATACTTCTACGGATAAGTCCAGTACACCGAACACACAGCCAGATTACAAGTTTTGAGCGCTATAGGAAAAATTAACGACCACCACAAAAGTGGCGGTATTTAACCTCCCTATAGCGCTGCTATTACAAGTTTACAAAAAGCAGGCTTGCGCGGGCGATATGGTGGCGTTGAGCTCCATGCTTCACCCAAATACAAACGCTACTTTGATGTACGATTTCCCCATAGACATGAATGAAGAGAGCCGGCAAAAAAAAAGCCTAACACCTGCGATCAAGGAAACAAAAGCTCCGTAACGCACTCCCATTGACGTCTATGGGGAAAGAAAAAGTTATGTTTAAACCTAACACCCTAATAGAAAAACCACATCTAAACACCCCTAATCTGCTGCCCCTAACATCACCACCACTTACATTAAAGTTATTAACCCCTAATCTGCCGCCCCTGACATCGCCGCCACCTACATAATGTTATTAACCCCTAATCTGTTGCCACTAACATCACCGCCACCTACATTACAGTTATTAACCCCTAATATGCCACCCCCAATGTCGCCGTCACTATACTAAAGTTATTAACCCCTAAACCTCTGGCCTACAACATCACTAACACTAAATAAATATATTAACCCCTAAACCTAACCCTAAAATAACCCTAAGCATAACCCTAATGTAACCCTAACCCTAACACCCCGTAACTTAAATATAATTAAAACAAATCTAAATAAAATTTAAAATTATTGCCTAAATAATTCCTATTTCAAAATAAATCCTAAACTAGCTACAATATAACTAATAGTTATATTGTAGCTATTTTAGGTTTTATTTTTATTTCACAAGTAAGTTTGTATTTATTTTAACTAGGTAGATCAGCCAATAGGATGAAAGTTCAATCCTATTGGCTGATTGCAGCAGCCAATAGGATTTTTTATTCTTTAATTCCTATTGGCTGATAGAATTCTATCAGCCAATCGGAATGTAAGGGACCCCATCTTGGATGACGTACCTTAAAGAGAAACTTCATTCTACGTTGACCATCGGAAGAAAAGGATGTTCCGCGCCGGATGTCTTGAAGATGGACCCGCTCCGCGCCGGATGGATGAAAATAAAAGATGTCGTCAGGATGAAGATAGAAGATGCTGTTTGGATGAAGACTTCTGCCGGCTCATAGCTCATAGTTTGGGGATTACAGGCCCTCAGTACAACCACTGCAGCAGCAGGGGTAGAAGCGCTTGGAGGTCTGAATTCCATACTCCACATAGCTAATACCGGGGTACAGAAGCTAACACACTGCTGACAAATAGTAAAGCCTTCACTTGAACAGTACCTATAGCCAGTTACACTCAGGGATCAGGTCATTTGGGCATTGAACTCTCAATTGTAACTTCTCAAACTAAGGGGATACTATGCCGAGCCAGCAACAATAAAATCACAATACTACATACAAAGGCATCCAACACATGTCCCACCTGGTGTATGATTAGGACGAAGCAATCTACCACCTACTAGAGAAAGTAGAAGACCTAGACAACAGGGGTAGGAGAAACAATCTCCGTATAAGAAGTATACCAGAGTCTATTTAACCAATGGCACTAGAGGGCTGCCTACAAGATATCTTTCGGACTGGTAAGGCGATACTAGAACTAATCATCGAAAAAGGGCCCACCGTGCCCTCCGGGCAAAACCACCACCAAAGGCTCCCCACGAGATGTTCTAATTACTTTAAAAACTTCTACACTTCAAAGATAAAGAGGAAATATTAAAACATGATAGGCAAAAACAGAATATCACGTTTGTTGGTAATCAAATTCAGATATTCACAGACCTGAGCCCTAGCACTCTCCAGAAGAGAAGAGACCTCAATTACATCACTACAACTCTGTGTGACCAGAAAATAGCGTACAGATGTTTCCCAGTGAGTATCATAGCAAACAGATGAGATACTACAGCTGTCTACAAAACCAAAGAGTATCTACCACATTTCTGTGAGGCCCAAGGATTTCCATTATTCCACCAGATCAACAGCAACATTCTACAACAGACTTACATGCACCCTTGGCCAATGAGCACCACCTATCAGAAGACGCCCCTGGTGCAGCTGTCAACCCACGGCCGAGCAAAACCAGCACCAATTTGAACTCCAGGGACAATTGCTAAATGTTTATGATCAGCTGCTTGATGGGACTTTCTTCAAATCGAAATAGCTACAGGTCGTATGTTTATTTATGTATATATTTTCACTATATGGGATTGGGGATGGGGATACTTCCCTCATTGTTATTGTTTGTATTGATTCACTGCCAGTGGTGACCACTCTACTTACAGTTTACAAGAGTTTCTAAATTTTACTGTGTTCAAATAATTTTTTAGCACAATAAGCATTGTTCACCTGACTGACCTTGGTTCTACACTTTTACAGTAACCAACCATAGCCACTCAGATTACATCCTAAACACATGCTTGAACAACCCTCCTCACACAAATGGCGGATACACCCACACCACATTCACGCTAAACCTGATCTCAATTAATGCTAAAGGCCTAAACAGCCCCGGGAAGAGGTTGATAGCCTTCAACCAACTGTACAAAGACACAGGGGATATTATCTTTATCCAGGAGATCCATTTAAAAAAAGGGAGGGAGCCAAAACTCATTAACAGCCGATACAGAACAACATTTCTAGCTTCGGGAAGTGCAAAAAGAGGAGGAGTGAGGATACTCCTTAGTAATGCAATTAAGTTCCAACCCAAACACATAGCAAAATACCCCAATGGGCCTTGGTTTAGGGGTTAATTGGTAGTTTATGGATGTTAGTGTATTTTGTGACAGTTTAGTTATGAGTTTTATACTACAGCTTTGTAACGTAAAACTCATTGCTACTGACTTTGATGGCAGTACGGATTTTGTCATTTTAGGCTGTACTGCTCACTTTTTGGCCTCACAGCAAAACTTGTAATACCAGCACTATGGAAGTCCCATTGAAAAAAGACTTTTCTTAAAGTGACGGCCCAAAAGGTGTGCGGTGCAGCTATTCTGACAAGACTTGTAATAGCGGCGTTAGTGAAAAAGCATTGTTATGAAGCATAAAAATGCTTTTTCACTCATAACGCAAAACTCGTAATCTAGCTGAGAGTTATTAAAGCAATAAATACCCAAATACAGCACTTAAAATTACATGATATTTGGAGAACCATGAATCCCTCCTAGCAAGACTACACGTTCTATTCTCCCCAACATCACACATACACCAGGATTGACTACCTTCTGACAGATCAGATTGGACTCTCAATGATTAGAAACTCCCCCATACTCCCAATCACATGGTCTGATCACGCCCCAGTGCAATTTAAAATTGAATAGCCAAATACCCCCATATTGCTCTTCATTTGGAGATTAGACTAATTAATCCTGGACAACCCCTTAATAAAAATAGACGTTGACACAGCTCTGGGCCACTACTTCAGGGAAAACACGAATGACAACATCTCCTCAGCTATGCTGTGGGAAGCACACAAATGCGTTGTAAGAGTGGAATTCATTAAGTTTAAAGCTACAGAAGTGAAACATAATAGACAATTCCTAAACTCCATATTAGCTTAAATATGATACTGGGAAGCGGAACATAAGAAATATCCTACCTCACCCAACATACTAAAATCCCTAACACAAGTCCGACAATATCTTAATAACTATCTCAAGAAAGAATATCAAAGCAAAACTACTTTACTAAAACAAAAATATTTTGATATAAATGATAAAGCATGATCCTCATTGGCAAAAGCTCTTAAGTGAAAAGAACTGAGCACACACGTCCATACAATCTTAGATTCATCAGGACATATAAAGACAGTAAAAACATTGCAGAAATCTTCAGACAATTCTATGACAAACTTTACAACATAAAAAATGAATGCACACAAGATGACATGGAAATTTTTATATCTGATCTACACCTCCCCTCCCTTGATGCTGAAGAAGCTGAGTACCTGGACTCATCTATAACACATGAAGAAATTAAATTAGCTATTAAAAGCATGTCCAATGGAAAAAGCCCAGGCCCAGATGGACTGAGAATCAAATATTATAAGACATACATGCACCATATATTGAACTCTCTTACATCCATATTTAGCTCACTATTAAAAGAAGGAGGCTTTACTGACCAAATGCTGGAGGTGCATACTACTGTACTCCCCAAGTAGGGGAAAATTCCTGACAGACCAGAGAACTTTTGCCCCATTTTCCTGTTAAACTCTGACATAAAAATGTATGCCAAGATCTTAGCCACCAGAATTAACAGGTATCTTCCCAAACTAATACACCCAAACCAAGTAGGTTTTGTGCCAGGGAGGGAAGCGTGGGATAACACATTGAAAATAATACAACTAATATTGTATGCCCAGCTACACAATATGCCCTTGATTCTCGTCTCTACAGACGCAGAAAAATCCTTTGACAGTGTTCATTGGCAATTTCTAAAAACAACCCTATGGAAAATAAAATTTTCTACCTATACCGCAATCCCACCGCCCGGGTCAAAACGGTTTACTATCTAACAAATTTCACATTCAAAATGGGACGCGTCAGGGGTGCTCACTCTTACCCATCCTCTTTGCCATCTCCATTAAAACTTTCACACAAAAGATACGAGGGGAAGCTCAAATCACAGGAATACACTTCAAGACTTGTGAACACAAATTAGCCCTTTATACAGATGACATTCTGCTCACGCTTACGAACATTGATACTTCTCTACCCAAAATGCTAGCAATCTTCGGGGACTATGGCAGGGTCTAAAATTTCAACCTTAACATAACCAAATCTGAAATACTAAACATTACATATGACCCCAACTCATTACCCTGTTTACTCCAAAATTTCCCCTTGAAAAAACAGCAATCTAAAATAAAATACTTGGGGATCTACCTCTCCCCAGATTACATCCCAAGCCAACTATAAAAACCTGGAGAGTAACATATAATCAGACCTCTCCAGTTGGAGAAAGAAATCAATCTTCTGGCTAGGTAGGATTAACGTGGTCAAAATAAATATCCTGCCTAGACTGCTGTATCTTCTCCAAACTACACCTATCCCCCTAACAATAAACTATTTACACACAATTCAGTCTATCATAGAGCAGTACATCTGGAGGGACGTCAAACCTAGAGTAGCCAAGAAAACACTATACTTACCAAAAGACAGAGGTGTAATGGGAGTACCAAACATAACTACATATAAACAAGCAATCACCTTACATAGACTCTTGGACTGGTGCCTCAATAATCCTAACAAAGAATGGGTCCGCTTGGACTGCAACATTCTTGAAACAAGCAATGCTGGATTGACAGATTGGCTTAATACTAAACACATACCACAGGCAGCTTCACTATACCCGCTGTTCTCAGACTTTTACACTATATGGGACAAGATATTAAACACCTCAACAAACATATCAACTATGCTCTCTCCACTAACACCTATATGCAATAACCCCACTCTGCTTGGAACCACATGGAGACAAGATACACTTCACAGATGCCCCACAGGGTCAGAACTCTCTTTTCTCTAATTGAACGGAATAAACTCAAGCCTTTTAATGATATACAAGAGAACATGCCAGATATCTCTATGAAATGGTATTTGCATACACAACTATATCACTTTCTTACTACACATCAGCACAAACACTATTTTACAAGGCAAACTGCATCCTTTAAAAAGTTATGCCTACAGGACTCATCCACAAGACATGCAATATCACTACTTTACAAACTCCTACTCCTAGAAGAAACTTAATCCCTCCCCTTATACGTTAAAGCATGGGAAAGAGAACTACAAACAGGCATTAGGTTTCAGGAATGGCAGGTAGCCTTCCAGGTCACTTAAATGTCATCTATATCTGCCAGGGTGCATGAAGCTAGTTACAAGTTTCTTTCCAGATGGTACCTCACCCCCAGCAGATTGCAACTTATTTATAAATCGACCTTGGGGAACTGCTGGAGGGATTGTGGGGGAGATGGAACACCCACACACATCTGGTGGGAATGCCCTACACTAGATATATATTGGACAGAGATACTCATACACATAAAAAAGACAATAGGGTAAACTCTACCGAAAGAACCCAAGACGCTCCTATTCTTATCCTTACCAAAAATTGAGAATAAAGCAAACAGTGCATTGTTGTTGGTAATGCTAAACAGCACCAATCTGTTAATCCCTAAAAACTGGTAATCACAAACTACACCAACACTAAAGGACTGGAAACAACAGGTAGACATGCTAATACATTTAGAGAGATACCACCACATGCAACAGGGTACCATCGATATACATGAACTCATGCTGGAAGCTTGGGCAGCCAGTAGGACACAGTCTGTTTGACAAAAAACACACACATAGCACTTAACAATGGTAGAGAAACGAAACAGGAGACAGGAAATACAAAAACCTCTCGGATATTTTTTGCCTGCCTCGGGTTGGCTCGTGAGTGAAAACTTTTTCCATTTAACTTGTAATATGCAGAGTACCCGATGTGCTCAAAAAGCCAAAGTTGAGTGCAGTTAACACATGAGCGGGAACGATAAATATCGCTCTACTCGTAATCTAGCCCAATATTGACATTACATTAAAATGAAAAGTGGCCTTTTTGGCTATAAAAGGATCTGAAAAGGCCTCAGCCGATAGATTGTGATTGAACGATATAAGTCTTAGTATTACATTTTGTCCCTTCAAATTTAGATATAGCTAGAGGAGGCCAAGCAAAAACATGAAGGTGAGGTATTACTTTACTACACGTAACAGGCATTTTTATCTATATCAATAAAAGCATTTTAAATTTGAATTAAGCACATCTACAAGAAAAATACAAACAATTATAGGTAGCATTCATGCAAGAGAACAATGTAACATGGATATCAGTCAATATTAAAGTAGTAGCTAAGTGCAGTAAACTAGGTAAAGCCACAATCTAAGATTTTGTCCCACAGCTATGTGGTTTATAAGACTTGGTTATTGGCTGTCTGTTTTCACGGGAAGCTTATATTATAACTAATAAGTAACACCAACAGTCAGTTAAGCTACCTCTATTTAAAGCTCATTCAATTGCTCTCCTATGATATTGGGCATAATTGAGGGTGCTTGTATACATGTATGCTAACCTAATACAAGAGGATAATTGTAGAGGATAATTGCTTAAAAAGTGAGATTTAAAATATATATATATATATATATATATATATAGAATCCCCATTCAAATCCATTAGTTAGTAAACACATGCAGCCCAGAAAACTTTGTTTCAAACTAAATTTTCTTTCTAAATATTCATGGAAATTCGTTTCCCTTAATATTCTGTGGCTGCACTATTTGTTTTCCTTTTGTTTAAAACTGAATGAAAACTGAATATTTGTTAAACATTTACATTCATATTTGTTAAAACTAATTTAAATGTTTCAAAGCTTCAGGGGAAAAGTTCCCCTATAGCTACAAGCCAGAGCATGAAGAGCTTGTTAAGATTAGTCATGTGCGCAGCGGAAAAATTAGTTTTGGTTCATTTCGGACCGATTCAGATTTTTTTGAATTTTGTTTCGGATTGATTAGAATTCGGATACATTCTAATGTATTTGTTTGGCTTTATTTGGATGTATTCGATGTATATGTTTTGGATTCGATTCGTAAATTTGGAAATTCGGTATGTGTTATGTTGATTTAGATGGTTCTAAGTTACTGTCAGGTATTCCCCTTTAAGGTGACTCCTCCTACATAGTCTTTAAAAGTCCTGCAAACCTGCAACCATTTTCTTAGTATTTTGTTTGCTACTGAATGAGTAGTTGTACTTTGGATGAGCTCCAAACTTTATAGAAGAATTTCTTACTATTTTCATCATCTACTAGTTTCTTGATCTACAACATTGACAAAGATAAACCAAGCCTCAAGTAACAGCCTGTCTCACACGAACTGTGTACAAACATTTTCTGCAGCAGTTACTAAACGGATTCATTGTGGTCACTACCACCTTATTCCACTCTAACACCTTTATCCTACCTGCAATTGGGTTTCTTGCAAAGCACCAGTGACATCCGTTTCAAAGGACTACAGCATAACCAAGCCGTTACTAACATCCACTGCTCACGAACACCGGAGCGAAGACACACCAACTTCCATGATGTAACGGACCTGTGAATCAGATCTGATAGCCGACGGCAGAGGTAGCGTCTTGCTCATTTCAGTGTGACATCTAACAGAGCACCGCATAGCAGGCTTCTAAGTCTCCGCACACCTCTTCAGTAAGTTATATAAATACTTGTTGTTGTGGCATAAGACTTCCCTCTGACTTGCTGTAAAGAGACTTAATTCCACACCGTGCTACAATCTTTGCATACCTCAAGAGATCATACCCCTCTAGTCATACCTCACCTTATTGGTTACTAAAGACGTAAGGTGAACTACAGTTTTGCATATAGCAGCACTGTTTGTTGTTTTGTTATTAAGTTTAAACTTATTAAATAACCACGATAGACAGTTACCATTTACCCACCATATTGGTAACACAGATCGCAGTGATACAAACTACTAATTTATTAGTAGCAACAACTTTAGTACTAACTCTGCTACTGAGATCCACCAACAGATCATAACATATCATAACAGTTACACAAACAGAATTATTTCACTGCTCTATCGCACTAAATCTCACTAAATTTTATTTTTATATTGAATTGTGATTATAAATTAAAATTTTATACTGAATTGTGATTAATCCATGGCCATTCGAATGTAACAAATAAATCCAAATTAATTTGGATTTATTCATTACAAATGCATTCGGATAAGTTTAGTTTCATTGCTAGGGTAATTTGGAAATTCGAATAGTTTTGAATCTCCGAATTTGTCCGAATTTCGATTTGGAAAGAAATGAAACGCACATGTCTAGTTAAGATAAGTATTAAACCACTAAAAAAAAAACAGTATTCTTTTGTTTTCTTTCATCTTCATTGGTACATTCTTTGGATATTAATTTTGTTAAAACCAAAATAAAAATCCCCAGTTTCATGACAAATATGCATTTGTCCAAAAATAAATGCACATCTTATTAGTTAGTTTTTGCAATTTATATAATTTCTTGGTTTTATATTGTATTTTATAGAATTACAATAAAAAAGGTAAAATGTTTATGCTTTTTAAACTTGAACTGTCTATAAAAAACTATGAGAAGCAAGAAACAAAAATAAGATTCAATATTGATGATAACTGCTAATCTGTTTTTATTTGCTGGCCTTTTTAATGTAACCAGTAATGGCCAGATTACAATTGGTACGCAAGAGATATTGATAGTGATATCTCTGGAGTCTGGACCACACTGACATTAGTGAGCAACTTGATATTACAAGTCTATTGTAAAGCGTGTTTACTAGAAAATGGTTAGTCCAGCCAATATTGCTCTAGCACAGTGCTTTCCAAACTGTGTGTCAGGACACATTAGTGTGTCGGCAGTAGTGTGTAGGTGTGTCCCTGCTTCAGCACAAATTTTTTTAAATTTATTTATTTTTTTGGTTTCTGACTTTCCGCCTGCCTGCTACGCATATCACATGGTTGACACGTGATTGATACCTTGTGGGTCACAGATCATCTTAACCAATTGGGAACTGAAACTATTCCCATTGGCGGCTTTGGCAGGATATTGGCTCCTGACTGCACATGTAGTCTCCTTAATTGGCTCATGCCTGCATGTGTAGACATTGAGTGGGACAGCAGTGTGTTTGCAGCGTGGGCAGTAGTAAATCGGACTCACCAAGCTCTGAGGGCAGCAGCTTAAATGCTGAGCTGAAGTCAGAAGTCAGTGGGGTTTTTTTGCAACTAGCTCCCAGTAGTGCATTGCTGCTCTAGCTCTTGATATATGGATAGGAAGTGGAAACTTAAAAATGCTTGATGATGAAATGTGAGTGTCTTTATCTACTATTCCACCAAATATTCAGAAATTGTGTTCATCGCATCAACCTCATACATCCCATTAAAATAGTAAGTAGCTATTGGTGTTATTAAACTTTTTTTTAATTCTTGCACATACATACTGTTACTTGTAAATTTCATTATTATATAATTTATGTATGTGTCTGTATCTCTTAAAACAAGTTAGTTTAACCTCTTTTTTTGCTAGTACAACTGAATTACTGTGTCGCAAAATGATGTAGGTCTAAAAAGTGTGTCACCAACATGAAAAGTTTGGAAAGCTCTGCTCTAGCACAACCTATACTTTCAATGGATATCGAGAAAGCACTGTCTTGTGCTCACATTACAAGTTAATAGTTTGCAGTTGAGAGAAAACCAAAATTGTGCTTTAGTTTTTAGTGTATAGAAGAGGATCCACTCTCTAAAACAGGGATATCTCTATTGAAGAAATTAAAAACATCTAAAAAAAAATACAAAAGCAAAAATCATCTCCATTGATCAACAGGGAGCTCAGCAACAGTCTGGCGCATTTCAGCTCACCTTGCCGTAATCATAGACTGATTGTGAGCTTCCTTTCAATGCCTTAAATACACATCTGATCTAATCAAGAATCCTAACAATTTTCCTGTTAACCCTAGAGATGCAAATGTAATGTATGTATGTGTATAAATGTGTTTATATGAGTAAATATGAAAGTGCACACATACATTCATATATAAAATACACATGAATACACATATATACACATATTTATACAATTTGAAGCCCTTTCCAGTCAAATACCTAGAAACATGCACTTTAATTATTATTAAACTTTAATGTATTTTAATGTGTGTTGCATAAAACAAACTTGAATTGCATTACTGCTGTCAAATTCTCTAAATGCAAAGTATTGGTAGAGTTCTTCTGGTGTGAAATGAAATCAATGAGAAAACTTGGTTTTCTAATGATGTGGAACAGCTTTGCATTTGAAAACTCTTAAGGAAAGCAATGAAAATTACTTTGCACAGCTCGTTCAATTGATTGGAATAGACCCCACAGTTTGCAAACAATTTAGCATCAAAATGTGGATTTTACTTGAATAATAATATATTTTACTTTTTAAACATTTTCCGTGGTACTGAAAAAAAAAAAAAAAAAAGGTTAACATTTTTTCCTTTTAGGTTTCCTGCCAATTTTTTTATGGGCTTATGGTGATTTCTATCTTAAAGTCATCGAATTTTAAAAGGTCTGGATATCCTGCGCCTTCAAGTGCTCAATAAATATAGCTGTATATTTATTTAGGACCAACATGCATGACCAAAAACTGGCAAAAATGTAGATAGATTTTCTCTACTTACTAAAAATCCACGCTCCATGGTTAGCCAATTCAAACTATCCAAAAGTGCATAGCAACTGTAAACTATGTAAGCTACACTTCTAGTACATTTCCTACAAGTTTGTATTCAAAAGTTATGTGCTTTGTAAAAAATATAATGCAATGTGGAAAATAATTCAGATACACTACACTTTCTGATGTCCTTCTTCAACATAGATATGAACTATTTATGAATAGCAGAGATTAATGAAGTACTGCAATAGAGTTAATTATTATTTTTTCATATTCGTTAATAATATAGTAAAATATTAATACTTTATTTTCTCTCCTTTGTCTTATACCAGTTTATTATAGGATTGTATTGTAAAACTGGTTTCCCCAATGACTTGTAATATCACGTTGCACACAAATATTCACCTAAGCTAGCGTGTATTATTTAGAACACACCTGTAAAGTTTCTCCACTGTTATACAGGTTTCTCCCATGAAATGCCTATATTTTTGCTATGTAAGCAATGTTTTTTTATTGTCAATAAAGAACAAACATCCAGATTACGAGTTTTGCGTTATGAGTGGCTCACTAATAACTTGCAAGTTATTTCCACCGCTCACTTTTAATAGCGCTGCTATTATTACAGGTTTGCAAAAACCCTGCATTTGCAGGTGATATGGCAGCGTTGTGCTCCATACCGCACACAAATACCAGTGCTGCATTGAGCTACTTTGACGTGCTTGTGCACAATTTCGCCATAGACATCAATGGGGAGAGCAGGCTAAAAAAAAAGCCTAACACCTGCAATGACGGAGCGTAAAACTCCTTAATGCAGCCCCATTGATGTCTATGGGGAAAGAAAATGCATGTTTAAACACCCTAACATAAACCCCGAGTCTAAATACCACTAATCTGCCACCCCTGACATCGCCAACACCTACATTACACTTATTAAACCCTAATCTGCCATCCCCAATGTCGCCGCCACCTACATAAATTTATTAACCCCTAATATGCCGTCTACAATGTTGCCGCCGCCACTATACTAAAGTTATTAACCCCAAAACTTCTGGCCTCCTACATTACTAACACTAAATAAATATATTAACCCCTAAACCTAACCCTAACCCTAACGTAACCCTAACCCTAACACCCCTAACTTTAACATAATTCAAATAATTCTAAATAAAACCTACTATTATTAACTAAATAATTCCTATTCAAAACTAAATACTTACCTGTAAAATAAACCCTAAGCTAGCTACAATATAACTAATAGTTACATTGTAGCTATCTTAGGTTTTATTTTTATTTCACAGCTAAATTTGTACTTATTTTAACTAGGTAGACTAGTTAGTAAATAGTTATTAACTATTTACTTGCTACCTAGTTAAAATAAATACAAATTTACCTGTAAAATAAACCCTAACCTGAGTAACACTAACACCTAACATGACAATAAAATTAAATAAATACAATAAAAAATAATAAACACTAAATTGCACAAAATAAAAAAGAAATTATCAAAAATAAAAACGAATTACTCCTAATCTAATAGCCCTATCAAAATAAAAAAGCCCCCCCCCAAAAAAATAAAAAAACCCTGGTCTACACTAAACTGCCAATAGCCCTTAAAAGGGCATTTTGTGTAGCATTGCCCCAAAGAAATCAGCTCTTTTACCTGTAAAAAAAATACAAACAACTCCCCAACAGTAAAACCCACCACACACACAACTAAACCCCCCAAATAAAATCCTATCTAAATAAACCTAAGCTCCCCATTGCACTGAAAAGGGCATTTGGATGGGAATTGCCCTTAAAAGGGCATTTAGCTATTTTATGTTGACCAAAACCCTAAGCTAAAATTAAAACCCACCCAATAAACCCTTAAAAAACCCAACACTGACCCCCGAAGATCCACTTACAGTTTTTGAAGACCGGACATCCATCTTCATCCAGCCGGCGAAGTCTTCATCCAAGTGGCAAGAAGTCCTCAACGAAGCCGGGAGAAGTCTTCATCCAAGCGGCAAGAAGTCCTCAACAAAGGTGGGAGAAGTCTTCATCCAAGAGGCAAGAAGTTGTCCTCCAGGAGGGCAGAAGTCTTCATCCAGACGGCATCTTCTATCTTCATCCTTCTGACGCAGAGTGGCTCCATCTTCAAGACATCTGGCGTGGAGCATCCTCTTCATACGGTCCCAGCTGTACACTGAAGGTTCCCTTTAAGGGATGTCATCCAAGATGGCGTCCCTTGAATTCCAATTGGCTGATAGAATTATATCAGCCAATCAGAATTAAAGGGTAAAAAATCCTATTGGCTGATGCAATAAGCCAATAGGATTGAGCTACAATCCAATTGGCTGACCCAATTGGCTGATCATCTCACTCAAAATAAAAAAAACGACCCAGAGTAAAAAACAAGCAACAATTTTAAAAAAATGTCACACTGTTGTCAGTCTTCCGTGGTACACCTGAGGATCTCTCACGGCACACTAGTGTGCCGCGGCACACTGGTTGAAAATCACTGCATTAGGGCAATAACCCAAAGAACTGGGCAGTAGCATGATGTAAAGAGCCATCAGGGGAATATAATTCCCTTACAGACAACAGTGCCAGTCAAGGTGGAAATTAAGACCCCAGGGGGGTCATAGTCCCTAGGTTGAAAATCCATCTTGATTCTCTTTGCAAGAGAATTTTGGCCCTATCACCCCCCCTAGCCAGTGGGGGGGATGTGATCAATAATAATATACTTGAGATCAGTCACTCTGTGCCCAGCCTCAGTGAAGTGCCGAGCCACCGGCTGATCCAACATACCTTTATCCACTGCTGAGCGTATTGCAGACCGCTGGTCCTCAGGTCATCCACCGTTTTCCCTACGTAAAACATTCCACACACACAGTGTAGAAGGTAAACAATGTACTTCATGGTACACGTTACTCTATGTCTGATTTTAATTTTTTTTTGTGGAGTATGGATGACTGAAGAAACTGCCAGTTGTCAGGCCCCCACAGGTAGTGTATCCCAGACACCGAAAGCATCCTGTTTTAGTTTTAATCCAGGTATCACTGCTGTAACATCCCCTTGGGTCCATTTTAATTAGATGATCTCTCAGGGAGGTCGCTCTGCGGTACCCAATTCTTGGTGGCGGCATAGATTTGAAGGGTAGGTCGATATCGTAAGCTAACAGTCCCCAATTGTTTTTCAGGGTATCAGTAATCCCCTCTTTACCCTTGGTGTAAGTGGTGGTGAATGTAAGTTTATCTTCCAATGTTCTATTCCTTGAGCCATATAGAAGATCTTTTTGTGATGTGCCCACCACAGCTTCCTTGCTGGTCAACAGAATTTTCTGATTGTAGCCCCTCTGTCTGAATTTGGTCATCATATCCGTCAGTTGTAAATCCCTAAGTCCCCCTGTAGAGTTGTTTCTGGCTACCTTCTTAAATTGGGACATTTGGAGTGCCTTCTTGGGGCTGGGTGGATGGCAACTGGTGGCATGCAAGATATAGTTCTTGTCCATAGGTTTGCTGTAGAGGGTAGTGTTCAAAACCTCTCCACATTTAAACATTCTTAGGTCAAGAAAGTCAATTGTATCATTGTCATACACTAGCTTAAACTTGAAAGTAGGATGCACCTTGTTCAGTTCCTCAAACCACTCTAGCAGTTGTTCCTCTGTTGCTGTCCATAGGAGGAACAAGGTGAACTATCGTAATAACTTGTCTGAAGAGGAGAAACAAGCCCTCATATCGCTATCCTCTGACCCTGAGATAGTGATTAGGATGGCGGATAAGGGGGTGTGGTAGTGGTCCTTGTTTATTCTTATTATCAGGGTGAGGTACTCCAGCAATTGAGTAATCGGACTACCTAGCGCTGCGGAATCTGTTGGCGCTCCACAAATAACCAATAATAATAATACCTACTTACCACTGAAACATGATCCAATGTCTGAGTTTAAAGAGATAATTGAAGAGTTAGTGACACAAGGCTGTACTTCTGGTTGGATTGATGATAACATCAAGAAGTACTTGTTAGTTGAATTTCCCTCATGTCCCATACTTTATACGCTACCAAAAATCCACAAAGTATCGTGAGACCACCAGGGAGACCGCTCATCTCCGCAAGAAACTCTATCACCTCCAGATTGACAGTCTTTGTAGACCAAATTTTACAGCCACTGGTAAAAAACATCCGATCCTATCTACGTGATTCATCACAACTCATCTCAGAATTGATAGAGCTAGAAGTGGATGACTCTTGGATCCTCACAACGGCTGATGTAAATAGCCTCTATACGTTCATTCCTCATGAGAGTGGTAAATTCTGTATTATAGAGGCATTGGACAGCTACCCCTATGTTGGTCCCACCAGGGATTTCCTTATACAGTTGTTGGAGTTAAGCTTACGTCTCAACTACTTTCGTTTTGAGAACTCTTTTTACCAGCAAATAGCAGGGACTGCCATGGGTTCGAATGTAGCCTTGTCACTGGCCAACCTTTTTATGGATAAGTACAAAACATCAGTTATGGGGGTCTTTGAGAAAGCTGAAGTGAGATTTTATCATCGATACATTGACGACTTCTTCATTGTCTGGAGTGGCTCTGCTGAAGCACTTTTGAGAGCTGGTTTGAACAACTGAGCAAATTGGAGAATACAGTTAAATTCAAATTGAACATCAATGAAATTCAATCAAT
This sequence comes from Bombina bombina, assembly GCF_027579735.1. Classification (NCBI taxonomy): domain Eukaryota; kingdom Metazoa; phylum Chordata; class Amphibia; order Anura; family Bombinatoridae; genus Bombina; species Bombina bombina. Next base: position 542,310,673 of record NC_069502.1, on the reverse strand, counting down.
TTCCTTGACTTGAGGATCTTTAAGAAAGGCCAGAACGATCTGGGGACATCTCTGTTCTGTAAACCGACAGACCGCAATTCATTACTTCATGCAAGTAGTAGCCATCCAAATGCCCTATTAAAGGCCATCCCGAAAGCACAACTTATGTGAGTGGCAAGAAACAATAGCGAACCTGAGCTGAGACAGGTACGACTAACCAAAATGGCAGAGAAATTTATACAGCATGGCTACAATTCACGGTTAATTGACCAGAGTATGCGAAGCGTCACTGATCCAGCACCTTATGGCTGTGCCCCAAATAGAAGTGACACACAAAGATTGACTTTTACTGCGATATATAGTCCCACTATCAGCAAGGTGGGCACTAGCATCAACCAGCACTGGCATATTATAAAGAGTGACCCTACCCGCCCATTCGACAAGTGGCACCACTAGAGTGGGGTATAAAAGAAATAAAAACCTCAAAGATGTCCTAATGATCACAGACCCTTCTCATTGCTATACCCAGCCCAACTGACTACAACACAATAAGAAGAATGGCTTTTATAGGTGTGCAGGGGGCACGGCATGTAATGCTATGATACCGGTCCTGATGTTTGGCCACCCCCACATTAATAGGAGGTTTCCACCAGTTGTGAGTGATCCGGGCCCTTTACGCCAGTATGTTAGGTGTGGTTTAGCATTTTGCCACCTTCAGTTCGGGGTTTTGGCCGGCTAATGTGGTTGTTTATCCCTTATGTTGGTAGTTAGCAGGTCTTTACCCCTGTGACACTCTTACTTGCCCTCTGTTTGGAAAACGAGTTCTGGCGAATGTCTCCCCCTGACAGGTTACTCACTATAGTCCTGCTTTTCTACAGTTTAATGTAATTTTTGGGTCGTAATTGGAACATTGTTATGGTATATCAAATACTCTCTTTTTGCATAGGTCCTCTTTGTTTACTGGTAGTTGGTTGCTGTTTCCAGGAGTTACCTAAGCTATGTGTCCTGACTAACAATTCCCTGCTATAGTGTGCTCGAGCCATGCCCATTCACCTTATTACACTGATGGCACAATTGGTTATATTGATGGCATGTTAGTTCTAACACCCTTTAGCCCTCATGCCAACTTGTTGGTGCTATCCCTTTGTGTATTTATTTAAATGATGCCCCTTGGTAGTCCCCATGGTAACCTGCCGCTACTAATAGTGTTTTTGTGTTTTAGTGTGGTCTAGCATATAAGGTAATTTTCTCCTTTTTGTCTCAATGTAGCGTGCTGGTCATTGGTATTTACAGACTTCATTGATAGAGCTCCATTTAATCTGCGATCATGTGAGGTCTGAGCACTGCTTTACTATTGCGTTTCCACTGCTAGTTACCATGGCAACATATACGCTATTGCCCTGGTGCTCTCTATTCTGTGGCTGTGCCCCTCCTCTCCACTTCTGGGTTTTGGCCCAGGTGGATTTTAGTATGCGGCATGTATACAATCGAACAGGGGTGACGACGATAGCACTATTTGCACTGCAAGGTACACATATAAGTTTGCATTCATGACATTTCAGCGCAGTTATGGTTCGTTAGTCGATTAGCGATTTCCAGTGCCTTAAGTATGAAGTACGGCAGATGACGATTTGTTATTATGTGATGTTTAAGTTCCCTGCAGTCCTGCCTCTAAGTTTTGAATATTGTATTGAACGTTCTACATATGATATAAGTAGGGTTCTATGTTGCTATTTGGTTATTTAATGTTTTTTTGGTCCTAATTGAGGGATGGGTTTACTATGTTTGTTTGTTCTATATATTGTGTGAGATGATGCCATTACACTGTGTCTGAGGAAGGGGATACTTTGTCCCCGAAAACATCACTATTTTTTCACAGTAAAAGACCAGCGAGTGCAAGTTTCTGTTACATATATATATATATATATATATATATATATATAAATTTATATATGAATATCTATTTACAAATACTATGTGCAGAACAATTGAATGTGAAAATTGTTACAGTAAATCCACAAACACTTAAAGATGAATATTGAATAAATATGCTTTTACATGTTTACATCTAATTGACTGTTTAGGGCTTTAATGCACTTCTATATATGTCTATATATGTACAGGGAGTGCAGAATTATTAGGCAAATGAGTATTTTGACCACATCATCCTCTTTATGCATGTTGTCTTACTCCAAGCTGTATAGGCTCGAAAGCCTACTACCAATTAAGCATATTAGGTGATGTGCATCTCTGTAATGAGAAGGGGTGTGGTCTAATGACATCAACACCCTATATCAGGTGTGCATAATTATTAGGCAACTTCCTTTCCTTTGGCAAAATGGGTCAAAAGAAGGACCTGACAGGCTCAGAAAAGTCAAAAATAGTGAGATATATTGCAGAGGGATGCAGCACTCTTAAAATTGCAAAGCTTCTGAAGCGTGATCATCGAACAATCAAGCGTTTCATTCAAAATAGTCAACAGGGTCGCAAGAAGCGTGTGGAAAAACCAAGGCGCAAAATAACTGCCCATGAACTGAGAAAAGTCAAGCGTGCAGCTGCCAAGATGCCACTTGCCACCAGTTTGGCCATATTTCAGAGCTGCAACATCACTGGAGTGCCCAAAAGCACAAGGTGTGCAATACTCAGAGACATGGCCAAGGTAAGAAAGGCTGAAAGACAACCATCACTGAACAAGACACACAAGCTGAAACGTCAAGACTGGGCCAAGAAATATCTCAAGACTGATTTTTCTAAGGTTTTATGGACTGATGAAATGAGAGTGAGTCTTGATGGGCCAGATGGATGGGCCCGTGGCTGGATTGGTAAAGGGCAGAGAGCTCCAGTCCGACTCAGACGCCAGCAAGGTGGAGGTGGAGTACTGGTTTGGGCTGGTATCATCAAAGATGAGCTTGTGGGGCCTTTTCGGGTTGAGGATGGAGTCAAGCTCAACTCCCAGTCCTACTGCCAGTTTCTGGAAGACACCTTCTTCAAGCAGTGGTACAGGAAGAAGTCTGCATCCTTCAAGAAAAACATGATTTTCATGCAGGACAATGCTCCATCACACGCGTCCAAGTACTCCACAGCATGGCTGGCAAGAAAGGGTATAAAAGAAGAAAATCTAACGACATGGCCTCCTTGTACACCTGATCTGAACCCCATTGAGAACCTGTGGTCCATCATCAAATGTGAGATTTACAAGGAGGGAAAACAGTACACCTCTCTGAACAGTGTCTGGGAGGCTGTGGTTGCTGCTGCACGCAATGTTGATGGTGAACAGATCAAAACACTGACAGAATCCATGGATGGCAGGCTTTTGAGTGTCCTTGCAAAGAAAGGTGGCTATATTGGTCACTGATTTGTTTTTGTTTTGTTTTTGAATGTCAGAAATGTATATTTGTGAATGTTGAGATGTTATATTGGTTTCACTTGTAAAAATAAATAATTGAAATGGGTATACATTTGTTTTTTGTTAAGTTGCCTAATAATTATGCACAGTAATAGTCACCTGCACACACAGATATCCCCCTAAAATAGCTATAACTAAAAACAAACTAAAAACTACTTCCAAAACTATTCAGCTTTGATATTAATGAGTTTTTTGGGTTCATTGAGAACATGGTTGTTCAATAATAAAATTAATCCTCAAAAATACAACTTGCCTAATAATTCTGCACTCCCTGTATACTTATGTGTTTATATGTGTATAAATGGCTGGTAAATACATAGACAGTATGCACATAAATACATATATGCACACATATAAACAAATATATATACATACATATAGATATTTAGAAATGTATATGTATGTATCTCTATGTTAAAGCCCTTTCCCTGCCTTTTCTAACACCTGAGACCTCATATATTTTTTGTGCAATTTAAAAAAAAAATGTTTTTATTAGATGGTGTTATTATTAGTGTAACTGTATGTTATAATGTATTTTTGATGTGTTTTGTGACATTTTTTTTGTTTCGTGAAACAGCTAACAAGAGCTCTGAGGCCGGGTTAATCCGATGCGCATTAACTTTAATTGCACTCAAGTGATCAAGTTTACTTTCAAATTGTAATAAAAGTGGAGAACCGGACGTGCGCAAACACCCGTCATAAACCCCTTTTGCTCTTGCAAAGCTTTTATCGCTCCACTCGTAATCTAGCCTGGATTACAAGTGGCGTGCTAACGAATTGTGTGCTACCTGCTCTCAAAGTAAAATTTTAAGTGGCTGGGTTAGTATGTGTATTACAAGTTGAAAGTAAAAAGTTAGCGTGCAAGCAAAACCTGATGCATGCTAACTTCCGTACTTCGGATATTATACTGTGCTATCTTCTTTTCTCATTAGACTTCAATGGAACCTGCTGAATTAAAAAAAATATCGATTTAGAAATACAAGGAACATTTTCGTCTAAGTGAAGAATAAAAATATTTACATTAAAAACACAGTAAAACATATTTAAAAATATTAAAACTGATGAAAAATTATTGTTCATGATTAAATGTATTTGAGTGGAAAGGTCACAAAGTGTTATATATGTACAAACGGGGCCGAAAGTATTTGGTATCCATCACTCTGTATTTAAAATGTAATACAACAGAAACTTAACTTTTGATTTTGGACTTCACATTTTACTTTAAACAGTAAAACAAATGAGAAAGCTATAGACAATTATTTTAGGTTTGATGGGTGCCTTTTCACGAAGGCAAGTTTCAGCTATATCCACAGATGCTCAATAGGATTCAGATCTGGACTCATAGAAGGCCACTTCTGAAAGGTGCAATGTTTTCTTCTCATTTTAAAGCTTCTTTTTTTTAAATTTGTTTTATTTTTTTTTTCTGTCTGTCCAAAGGACATTATCCCAGAAGGATTGTAGGTTGGCAACATGCATTTTGTCAAACTCCAGCGAGTGACCCACACAAATTATATATAGTTTTTTTAAGCAGGACCAACAGATTCACAATGTATCATTATTACATTTAGAATTCATGAGATAGCTCAACAACTGTAAAAATGTATATATTTTTTAGATTTTAGTAAATAATACTGAAAATGGCCAAGTGATCACAGCTGTTACTTTGATCACCTGACTAAATTTTTATTATGGGTAGCCCTATGTGAAGTAGGGGCCCATATGGGCTTTTGGGGGTTATAAAATAGATTAGAAAGGCCCCATTGTTCAGTACAGAATTTAAAGCACTTTTTTTTCTTGCAAGATGTCCACTGTTACCACAATGATCACCTGACTATACAGACAAAATTTATATGTTTTTTTGAGAGAAGCACTTGTTTACTAGAGAATAAACTTTATCAGGGGTCTTTACAGATATGAAGAGGGATTAGGGAAGAACCAAAATAGGGGTTTAATTTAAGCACTCCTTCCTATTATGGGTACATATAATTAAAAGTGAAATACTTTATTTGATAAATATAATTAAAAGAGGGAGATAAATATCTCCTAGTGATGTACCACTATTGTTAGCCAAATTAATAAACTATTATAAATACCACCCCCCTGTTTCCTGGCTGATATCTGCAGTCTTCGGCTTCAGGTGACAGGGGTGATAAACATACATGATTAAAAAAGTGCAACAACAGTGCACTGTGAGCACAAACGCATTTTGTCCATCTTCGCAGCCGTTGTCAATGTGAGAATACTGGCAAACCCGAAATCTGGGTGCCACCCCTTTAAATACTCATAATGTAAATGATAACTGTCCAATCATATCCCTCAATGGCTTAAACGCCCCCCTAGGTAGGCTTAATCATGCCGTGTATGTGTCGTATAGTGGGCGTGTGTTACAGCTTCCATTGATTGGATTGTATATTCTTATGTATCCTGGGGGCGGTGTTGTTATTGTTTTTGTAGATAGAAAGAGGTGTTTATTTTTTATATTAACCAGATTCATGTGTCACTGTCAGTATAGGATAATCCTTGTTATTTGTTGATCTTTAATGTGTAAAAACACAACGATCCGTTACAGCCGATGTACCATGCATAACATCGTTGTTGCAATCATTAAGATCACGTGACTCTAACATATAGGTATAGCTCATAATATTTTTTATCCATCTATTAGCAGATACATTAGTAAACAGTTAGTGCTTTGGTGATACTCTAAATCACTCCTACTTTACGCTCCATATCATGTTATCTTTGCCCTGTAAGTGTCATATAAAGGGCGTGTTATTCAGCCGTCTATTGGATAACGGCTTGTTACGTATCATTGGGGCGGTATTGTTTATATTTCATTGAGTGGCAACAGTTAGCATTAACTATTACTATCCTAATGTTAATACTGTCTATAAAACCATAAATCCATTTTGCAACCTCACCGACCTGTGGATAACAAATACTATTAGGTTCTTATCTGTATCCTGATCAACTGTGATTGCTTAAACAAATTCAACATTAATGTGCTCTGATATAGGATATGTGTGGGACAGTTAACGAGTGTATGGGCGGCACATATAAGAGGTAAGTTAATATATTAAAAGAGAAAGGCCAAATGTATACAAATATCCTTGAATATTACAACTGAACTGGAAGATGTTAACACCTACATTCATAAATTGATCCTATAGGGGCAGTGCCTGAGTTAAAGCGACTATTGAGTTTTACTTATTGTACTGCGGTGGCATTCCACTCTATGTCAAATTTATTTTATCAGCCATCTTATGTAGGTCATTTCAGTTAGATGTTATAGTGTAAGGTAAAATAATACCTTCATCTCAGTATTCCGCCGATAAATGTCAAATTACTGTTACTATGTGCATAAGTGTTTCTTGAACAGTTATATTTAGCATTATGGTGCAAGGCGGAACAGTCCCTATATAATCAGAATCTACCATTTTGTACCTAATAGGCTTAAGTTATATAAGTATACTATTGCTATATCCATAAGTATTTGTTAGACTGTTCCATATTAATAGGGTTCACTATTCCCAAATCCTGATCCATATCATTGGATTATTATTAAAGGATATAGTCCAATTGATATTCAGTCATTGTTATACTATAAATATAGCATTGTATTATTTAATCATGATTAGGTTTATCTGCATAATGGTTTCTATCTATATAAATTCACCTCTCACAAGATACAACAAAATGTATTGTCACTACAATAATAATTATTAAAGTGATACTGACACTGTTTTATAGATAGACCCAATCATTGTTTGCTTCATTCATTCCATTGGGCATAACCGTGTTAAGTTTGAAAATCCAATTAGTCTCCTTTTGGAGGAGGATTTATTTCACAGTTACCCACTGGTCTAGGCATATAGATGATATTCTATTTGTATGGGAGGGACCAACTGAATTACTGGAGGATTTTTTCATAATAATTAATGTCAATATGTTTGAGGTCTTCTTGACTCACAACATCAGCACAGAAAAGATAGAATTCTTAGATGTAACCATCCATAAGCTTGATGACTAACTTACAACAGAGGCATATAGGAAAACAACAGCCACAAATAATATACTACATGCCACTAGTTATCACCACCCCTCTACTATTAGGGGTCTTCCATATGGGGAATACCTAAAAATCAAAAGAAACTATAAAACACAAGAATCTTTCAAGAAAGCAGCCCAAGATCTAAGGGGCAGACTATTGAAACGTCGTTATTCCAAGAAACTCCTAGCTAGCGCCTATCAAAAGGCAATGGCAAAGGATAGGTCTGATCTCCTTAAAATGAGAGAGCATGTATAATCAGATTCTTTGAGATTTAGCTCAACATATAATTGCCAGAGTAAGCAATTAACTACAATTATTAATAAACACTGGCATGTTCTTAAAAGTGATGAAAAACTACAAGCACTCTTACCAGATAGACCATCATTTACATTCAAAAGGTCTAAAAACTTGACAGATAATCTGACTAAAAGCCATTTTTATAGGAACTTAAATAAAAAGCCTATATATAATGGTTCTATCCCCTGTGGGCATTGTAACAAATGCCAATACATGGTAAAACAGGAAGTTATAACAGACAGGTTCCATAAGAAATGCAAAATCAAAACCCACATTGACTGTCAGAGCATAAATGTTATATACTGTCTATCCTGTTCCTGTGTTCCTAGTTTTTCCATAGGTATGACAACACAAAAACTGATTATCAGGGTGACAGAGCACTTAAGCAACATTCAAAATGCTCAAAAAGATCTTAACAAAAGGGAAATAAATTACCAGTGTAGCTAAGCACTTTCTAAAGTGTCATATGGGAAAAACAACGTCTTTTAAATGTTGGGGATTAGAAAAAGTAAAGTCATGAATCAGAGGTGGTAACTGTGAAAAAATCCTACTCCAAAAGGAGACCAATTGGATTTTCAAATTTAACACGGTTATGCCCAATGGAATGAATGAAGCAAACAATGATTGGGTCTATCTACAAAACAGTGTCAGTATCACTTTAATAATTATTATAGTAGTGACAATAAATTTAGTTGTATCTTGTGAGAGGTGAATTTATATAGATAGATAAAAACTATTATGCAGATAAACCTAATCTTGGTTAAATAAAACAATGCTACATTTATAGTATAACAATGACTGAATACTAATAGATTAACTAATCTTATTTCTGCAAATATATTACCATAAAAAAACTGAAGCAAAATAGAAAATAGATCCTATATAATTCAAAATATTAAAGATCAAACTCATTGGGTATCTACATACAGTTTAACATCCCATTCTGAGTTCAAACCTGCTGGCATCCTAATTTCCAGCTGAAAAATCCAGAATACTTCTCTTTTACTAAGAGTAGTACCTCTATTACCACCTCTTGGGTGTCTGGAAATCAGCTGGATACCCTGGAATGTCAGCAGGGAACTGTCAGAGTTGATTGTGCCCTTCCAGACTTTCCACGTCCCCCTCTACGTACTTTTTTCTTCTCTGACCCCTGACTTCTGTAGGCCCCTCTCATTTTTTGACTGTGAGGAGGATGTGGTAGATGAATTTTCATCATGTGTTATTAGTGCAAATGAGGCTGTCCCCACATGTGTTGCTATGCTTTCATTAGTAACTTCCAAATCTGAGGAGTCATAGTCATATTCTGTAACAGTCTCTGCAAACCTCACTCTTTTATCCTGTTTAGACCTTCTATATCTCCTCCTGGTTTCAGAGATTGTCCACTTATATACTTTATTGGATTCATAATCTTGTTTGTCACGTAGGATTTTCTGTTTTTTGAAATGCCACAGGTTATCTCTAAACTCAGTTATAACTTTTTGGAGTTTAGTATCATATTTATTAAAAAACAGGATCATCACATAAGGGACGCATATATGTCTGCAACTTGATCTTGTCACAACTCAACTCATGACGTATTTGCTTCTTATACTCTATGAGTAAATCAATTAATGTTAAAGAGCATTCTGTTAAAATTTTATTCCATTTATCAATAAATGATTGGTCTGTTACTTGAAAAGAAGGGAACTTTCTTATACGAAGCCCTCTTGGTATACGTTGGGCTTTTATATACATTTGGAAGCTTTTAATGTCCATTTCAATGCTTGTGTCTCTCTTTAACAAGGTATCCATTTTAAAATTCTGGAAACAGATGAGAGTCTACAATCCATTTTAAAAGACGGGATTTTTGTTTGTGTCACGTAAAGCTAAGACACTTGGTAACATTTTGTCACCATCAATGTTACCTAAAATAAAAAGTTCAAATTGGTTGTCTATTAAACTTGGATTTTTCAAATGTGGAAGTAGGAGATGCAAATCCTGCCCCTATGCTTCCTTTGGCACTCATTTTGTGTCTTCAGTAAATAACAAAGAATTCAAGATACAGGAACATATAACTTACAATTCATGTTATGTAATTTATCTCCTGACCTGCAGGGGGTGCTATAGGCAGTATGTTGGTCAAACGACAAGGGCCTTAAAAGATAGTTTTTTAGAATATTTACATTCAATTGAGGACCCTGAATCAACTGCCCCTGTCTCCCTGCATTTCAGAAAAGAACACAACTCTGACAGTTCCCTGCTGACATTCCAGGGTATCCAGCTGATTTCCAGACACCCTAGAGGTGGTAATAGAGGTATTACTGTTAGTAAAAGAGAAGTATTCTGGATTTTTCAGGTGGATAACAGGATGCCAGCAGGTTTGAACTCAGAATGGAATGTTAAACTGTATGTAGATACCCAATGAGTTAGATCCTTAATATTTTGAATTATATAGGATCTATTTTCTATTTTGCTTCAGTGTTTTGATGGTAATATATTTGCAGAAATAAGCTTAGTTAATCTATTAGTTACTTCAATTGTACGTTGTGTATACCATTAAGTATCTTTTCAATCCAATAGTGTTTATAACATATCACCTTGATTTTGCCCATATTTGTGTTGTGTTTAAATATAATTGGTCACTATTAAGGGGAGTGTTTTTAGGTACTCTTTAAATAACTTTGCATTATGGGTGAAAGAGTATGGTCACTGAGGAAGTAATGTAACATATATGAAACGCGTTTGACCTGCTGTTCAACTGCCTGTCTGTTACCTTTACTCTTGTTGTTGCTGTTTCTACTGGAATACAAACATTTTGCAAACACAACAGAGCCTTTGTTCTTCTTTTTTTAATCCTTACTCCTTACAGCTGCTGGGTGCATTGGACGTTGCTACTGTTTGTTACTTTGAAGCCGTGGTGGATCGCTTCTCATATTGCACCGGTACAGCTGTTTCGTTTGTGGAGCGTTATCGTGATGTCAGGAAGGGGTGTGTGTATGCCTACTTGAAGTTCACACTAACAGCCAACGATCATACAGAGCGGATGTCTGAGCGATCTCACGCTGTAGAGATAACTTTAATAATAATCCAATGATATGGATCAGGATTTGGGAATATTGAACATATTCATATGGAACAGTCTAACAAATACTTATGGATATAGCAATAGTATACTTAAAAACTTAAACCTATTAGGTACAAAATGGTAGATTCCGATTATATAGGGACTGTTCCATCTTGCATGAAAATGCTAAATATAACTGTTCAAAAACACTTATGCGCATAGTAACAGTAATTTGATATTGATTAGGGGGATACTGAGATGAAGGTATTGTTTTAACTTACACTATAACATCTAAGCAAAATGACCTACATGAGATGACAGATAACATAAATTTGACATAGTTACAATAAATATACCGAATATCACAAAGAAAAAAATGTGAAATAAATGTGATAACAAAAAATCATAAAAGGAAAACCAAATAAAGTTCTGAATCAAGGATATGTCTGTGTCCTCTGGATGAGTTTTTCAGCTTGTTAGCATTCCTCAGTGAGATCCCATAAAAAAGGAAACAGAAAATTGCAACATAGTGTGAATCTGTAACGGCACTTTGAGGAAGTAGTTGTTTTGTAACAAATGACTACTCACATTTGTTGGAGCTTTCGACTAAGCTCAAGGATATGCGCACTCCCACTTTATACTGATGGGAAAACAGTACACTAGGCAAAACTTGGATACAAATTTATTTTAAAATATATAAAAGCGTCACATAAGCCTTGATAACACCACAATGTAAGAGTACAAAAGCAGATATGCTGTAACAAATGCTTCAAATCCCCAAACTTGCAAAGAGGTAAATGGATCAGCAGGAGTGTGACCGCCGAAACCAAAACCTCTTTAGTAGCAAGACAATAGCGCTAAACCCCCAGGTGTCCTGGCTAGTGTAGAGACGCGATAAAACTCAATATAGAACAGTTCAATTCCGACGTACGTTTCGCTGGTATGCTTTGTCAAGGAATGTTAGTGCGCATGTCCAAGAGTCCTTTTAAACAATCCATTGATGAGTTTCTGCCAGGTTTGTGGTTACATCCTCCATTTTGGAAGTTGGCATTTAGGTAATTTGTCATTAAACAACTAGTATGTTTTTCAACTTCTTTCAGTTTTATACATTTTGTTGATATATGCATTTGATGTTAAGATGGATAACCAGAATTGGGAAATTATGCATTATAATGTTATAGCATTATACATATATGCAAAACTTCAAAAAACATAATCACATTGTGCCTGCAATTAGTGTCTGTACTGATGATATATGTAGGTATTTGTTTTTTTAACCCCTTATTGTGAAGGTATTAGTTATATCTTTTTTAGTTTAAGTGATGTTACTGACTATATGTCCTATGGACCATAATTAAACTACTAGCCTTATCATAAACCTAGTTGTGTCGCAATGTTTTCAAAAATAGATTTTATTTGTTAACATGTAACATGTTTAAAAACATATATTGTACTTATGTGTGTTTGTGCTGAAAAGTTATGATAGGATGTTGAGGTTACTGTTTCTAACTATGTGTTTAATTTTACATTTGGGGTTCCATATATTGAAAATAAGTTTGTGAAACATTCTAAAACTACCTAGCACTGACAATATAAGTGTGGACAAAGTAAAAAAATTAAAAAAAAAAAAAATTATTAAAAATTATTAAAAATTAAAAAACAAAATAAAAAATTACAAAAATTAAAAAAAAAAAAATTAAAAAAAATTATATATATAAAAAAAAAAATGAAAAAAGACATATATAGATTTTATAGCCTTCGTAGCTGTACTTATAAATAACTTTCACAAAAAGTGATGGATTTCAAAATCTTTATTAAGACCATTGGGTATGAAGCTATCCATAATATGGATTCACTTCATTTCCAATTGTCCCAATCTATTCTGTGTGTCTCCTCCCTTCCAATTCTGTTCTAATTTCCTAATGCCCAGAAATTCCAAATCCTTTACATTTCTATTGTGCTTTTTATCAAAGTGAGACGATACTGTATGATTAGCATAACCCTTTTCAATATTGTAAATATGCTCATTCATCCTAATTTTTAGAAGTCTAGAGGTACGCCCTATATAGATTAAATTGCATGAGCATCGTAACATGTAAATTACGTTTTTGCTATTGCAAGTAATATATTGATCTATACTGTACTCCCTTTTGTTATCTCCAGAAAAAATTTTTTTTACTGAATTTTGGAGTTTTTTTCATAAATTTGCAAGCATTGCAGAATTGACACTTTCTAAAACCCATTTCAGATGGTAGCAACCAATTTTTTACTTTGTTGTTGTCTACTTCTTTAATACATTGGGATAGTTGAAACTTAAGATTGGGAACTTTTCTAAAAATTATGTTAGGTCCATCGCCTAAAAATTCATTTAATGCTGCATCTCTTGTGAGAATTCCCCAGTATTTTTGTATGATGTTCCTAAGTTCTCCACTCTGAGTGCTATGTTGGAAGATAAGTCTATTTGCTAGTTTATCATCAGTGAATTTCTTATTTTTGATTTTATATTTTAATAAATCTGACCTGTCCATGTTGGTTACTTCTATTTTTTCATCTAGAAAATTAGCTGGATAATTTTTCTCTAAAAAAGTTTTTTTTAGGATTTGAGATTGAACCTTATACATATCTTGTTCTTTACAATTACGTCTCAGTCGAACAAATTGACCTTTAGGGACATTTTTAAGCCAATGTTTTTGATGACAACTTTCGAGGCTCATGTAATTGTTTACGTCTATGCTTTTAAAAAAGTTTTTCGACTTCAACATTTCATTCTCAATGTATATTTCAAGGTCTAAAAATTCTACCTTGGTTTGACTATAATTCCAAGTTAGAGCTACTTTGAACTCATTCATTTTCAAATATTCCATGAATTCAAGTAATTGGTTCTCACTTCCTGACCATATGAAGAAAAGGTCATCTATGTAGCGATGATAAGACACCAGATATTGCGCCCAGCTAGAGTTGTAAATATATTGACTTTCCCAATTGGCCATATATAAATTGGCATAGCTGGGCGCAAATCTGGTGCCCATCGCTGTGCCTCCTACTTGCAAATAATATTGGTGGTTGAACCAAAAGTAGTTGGTTTCTAGAATTATAGCTATGCTGTCTAATATAAACTCAAGTTGTTTTTTATCCAAAGAGTCATCTTTTTCTAGGATGTTTTTTACTGATGTTATGCCAAGATTTATGTCTATTATGGTATAAAGTGACGTGACATCACTAGTCACCAACCACCAATTTGTATTCCACTCGAGTTTTTCTAAATGGTTAAGGATGCTTAAGGTATCTTTCAAATATGATTTTGTCTTTACGACATAAGTCTGTAAAAATTGGTCTATATATGCCGATAAGTTGCTTGTGAGTGAATTAACCCCTGACACTATGGGTCTACCCGGGGAGTTAGATGGATCCTTGTGTATTTTCGGCAGTATATAAAGAGTGGGAGTTTTTGGAAATTGGTTGTAGATATATTGATATTCTTTTTTATTCACAATGCCTGTTTTTAAGCCTTTTTCCAAGTGAAGTTCAAGTCTTTTTTTAAATTTTATTATTGGATTACTATCAAGTTCAATATATACCTCAGTGTTTTTAAGTTGTCTAAGACATTCTTCATTGTATTTAGTTTTATCCATGATAACTGTCCCTCCGCCCTTGTCCGCGGGCTTTATGACTATCTTATCATTCATTTTTAAATCTGCCAAGGCTGTTTGTTCTAGTTTAGTGAGATTGGAACCATAATTAATTTTCATATTTTTAATATCCCTATGTATTAGTTCTAAGAATGTCTCCATAAGTGCTAATTTGCACTGTGTGGGATTAAAGGAGGACTTTTTATGTACCTCTATATGTTTATATTTATTTATTTCTATAGAACTGTTACTGATTATGGGATTGTTAGTAAAAAACTTTTTTATGCATAGATTTCTAATAAACTTCTGAATTCCTATAAAGGCTTCAAATTTATTCATTCTGTAACTGGGAGCAAAATTTAGCCCTTTGTTTAAGACAGAGGTTTGGGCTTCTGATAGTGTGGTACTCAACAGATTGAAAATACCATTATCTTTTTTATTTATTTGTTTATTATTGTGTTTATTACTTAGTAATCCGTTCTGTCCATATTTTTGCGTCTTTTGTTGAACAGATCTGAATCCGTTCTCGTGTATTTTCTTTTACCAGCCTCTATAAAAACCTCCTCCTCTTCTGAGTTATATCTTGCTAAAGCTCCAAATCTATTATGGGTGGTGGTTTCTTTTGGATATTGTTCTTTATGATTTTTAAAAGGATTTCTAGGTTGTTGCCAATTATTTTCTTCTCTTGCCCACTGTTCAGATCTATCCTGATTGTTCCTATAATTCATATTTTTATTATAAGTCATATCATGATTTTTCTGTGGATATCTGTGATCTGCGTAGGAAATATCTTCCTTTCTTTTGTTATAGTAGCTCTCTCTTTCTCTATGTGCTAAAGAATTATGTTGGTGTTGATTTGATGTATTGCCATAATAATTATTTCTATGTGTGTATCTAAAGTCTTGATCTTTATATTGTAAACGCTCCTTGTTGGAATTACTAGTATTTTGAATATGTGTTCTTCTATTTTTAGCTCTATAATTTCTTTCTTTCCTTTCTTTATAGTCCTCATACTCTCTAAAGTATTTCTTTCTCTTAGTGTCTTTGATCTCTTTTTTTAAACAATCTAAATTTTCTGCCACTCTTTGTGAAAGTTCCCCATATTGTTTGCTCTCCATATGGGGAGTTATTTTTTGTTCCAGCATGTTAATTTCTATATTTGCCTCATCCAATAATTTTTTCTTTTCACTAATAATAAGATTCATAAGTTTTCTTGTGCATTCTTCTAAAATATGATTCCACTTGGTCATAAACATAAGGTTATCCTGACCAAATGTGGGATTTTTTAGAATTCGTAATCCTCTAGGGGTAATTTGTTCTTTCAAATATTTTTCTAAGGTTACTATCTCAAGGTGATATTTGGTTTCTTTAACCATATATTTTTCAACTTCCTTTAAGAGGTTTGCTAGTGAGTCATCTGTGTGTTCAGAATCATTAAAAAAATCATCAGCACCTGATGCTAGGGTGCGTCTACTTTGAAACAAAGACATAGTGAAAAAATCTCCCAAATTGACAAAAAGTGATATATATACTGTGTTCTATATGTGGAGTCTATGAGTATGTGTAAAAGGTTACACCTTTAAAATAACTCTGGTATTGAGAGTCCACAGAATGGCTGCGTTAGGCTCTTAAAAGGGAGCGTACAGGCATATTTAACGCAACTTCAACTCTCGATACCAGAGTTGCTTACGGACGTGGCCAGCCTAAAAAACGTGCTCGTGCACATTTCCCCCATAGAAAACAATGGGGCTGTTTGAGCTGAAAAAAAACCTAACACCTGCAAAAAAGCCGCGTTCAGCTCCTAACGCAGCCCCATTGTTGTCTATGGGGAAACACTTCCTACGTCTGCACCTAACACCCTAACATGTACCCCGAGTCTAAACACCCCTAACCTTACACTTATTAACCCCTATTCTGCCGCCCCCGCTATCGCTGACCCCTGCATATTATTTTTAACCCCTAATCTGTCGCTCCGTAAACCGCTGCTACTTACATTATCCCTATGTACCCCTAATCTGCTGCCCCTAACACCGCCGACCCCTATATTATATTTATTAACCCCTAATCTGCCCCCCACAATGTTGCCTCCACCTGCCTCCACTTATTAACCCCTAATCTGCCGACCGGACCTGAGCGCTACTATAATAAAGTTATTAACCCCTAATCCGCCTCACTAACCCTATAATAAATAGTATTAACCCCTAATCTGCCCTCCCTAACATCGCCGACACCTAACTTCAAACATTAACCCCTAATCTGCCGACTGGAGCTCACCGCTATTCTAATAAATGTATTAACCCCTAAAGCTAAGTCTAACCCTAACACTAACACCCCCCTAAGTTAAATATAATTTTAATTTAACGAAATTAATTAACTCTTATTAAATAAATTATTCCTATTTAAAGCTAAATACTTACCTGTAAAATAAATCCTAATATAGCTACAATATAAATTATATTTATATTATAGCTATTTTAGGATTAATATTTATTTTACAGGTAACTTTGTATTTATTTTAACCAGGTACAATAGCTAAAATAGTTAAAATAATTACAAAATTACCTGTAAAATAAATCCTAACCTAAGTTACAATTAAACCTAACACTACACTATCAATAAATTAATTAAATAAAATACCTACAATTACCTACAATTAAACCTAACACTACACTATCAATAAATTAATTAAATACAATATCTACAAATAAATACAATGAAATAAACTAACTAAAGTACAAAAAATAAAAAAGAACTAAGTTACAAAAAATAAAAAAATATTTACAAACATCAGAAAAATATTACAACAATTTTAAACTAATTACACCTACTCTAAGCCCCCTAATAAAATAACAAAGACCCCCAAAATAAAAAAATGCCCTACCCTATTCTAAATTACTAAAGTTCAAAGCTCTTTTACCTTACCAGCCCTGAACAGGGCCCTTTGTGGGGCATGCCCCAAAGAATTCAGCTCTTTTGCCTGTAAAAAAAAGCACATACAATACCCCCCCCAACATTACAACCCACCACACACATACCCCTAATCTAACCCAAACCCCCCTTAAATAAACCTAACACTAAGCCCCTGAAGATCTTCCTACCTTATCTTCACCATACCAGGTTCACCGATCGATCCAGAAGAGCTCCTCCGATGTCCTGATCCAAGCCCAAGCGGGGGGCTGAAGAGGTCCATGATCCGGCGGAACAGCCAATAGAATGCAAGCTCAATCTGATTAGCTGATTGGATCAGCCAATCGGATTGAAATTGATTCTGATTGGCTGATTCCATCAGCCAATCAGAATATTCCTACCTTAATTCCGATCGGCTGATAGAATCCTATCAGCCAATCGGAATTCGAGGGACGCCATCTTGGATGACGTCATTTAAAGGAATCATCATTCGGCGAGTAGGCGTCGGGAGTAGAGGATGTTCCGCGTCGGCTGGAAGATGATGGCTCCTGAAGAAAGAAGATTGAAGATGCCGTTGATAGAAGACTTCAGCCGGATCATGGACCTCTTCAGCTCCCGCTTGGATGAAGACTTCAGCCGGATCATGGACCTCTTCAGCTCCCCGCTTGGGCTTGGATCAGGACATCGGAGGAGCTCTTCTGGATCGATCAGTGAACCTGGTATGGTGAAGATAAGGTAGGAAGATCTTCAGGGGCTTAGTGTTAGGTTTATTTAAGGGGGGTTTGGGTTAGATTAGGGGTATGTGGGTGGTGGGTTGTAATGTTCGGGGGGGTATTGTATGTGTTTTTTTTACAGGCAAAAGAGCTGAATTCTTTGGGGCATGCCCCGCAAAGGGCCCTGTTCAGGGCTGGTAAGGTAAAAGAGCTTTGAACTTTAGTAATTTAGAATAGGGTAGGGTATTTTTTTATTTTGGGGGTCTTTGTTATTTTATTAGGGGCTTAGAGTAGGTGTAATTAGTTTAAAATTGTTGTAATATTTTTCTGATGTTTGTAAATATTTTTTTATTTTTTGTAACTTAGTTCTTTTTTATTTTTTGTACTTTAGTTAGTTTATTTCATTGTATTTATTTGTAGATATTGTATTTAATTAATTTATTGATAGTGTAGTGTTAGGTTTAATTGTAGGTAATTGTAGGTATTTTATTTAATTAATTTATTGATAGTGTAGTGTTAGGTTTAATTGTAACTTAGGTTAGGATTTATTTTACAGGTAATTTTGTAATTATTTTAACTATTTTAGCTATTGTACCTGGTTAAAATAAATACAAAGTTACCTGTAAAATAAATATAAATCCTAAAATAGCTATAATATAAATATAATTTATATTGTAGCTATATTAGGATTTATTTTACAGGTAAGTATTTAGCTTTAAATAGGAATAATTTATTTAATAAGAGTTAATTTATTTTGTTAGAAAGATGAGCCTGATGAAACGGCGTGCAGCCGAGAAACGCGTAGCGAAGTTTTAAGTTTTTTAATAAAAGTTTTTATATTGTTCTACCTTGCTTGGAATTTTTCTTTCTACTGGACATTAGAGAGTAACAGCTACCTTTGTTGGAAGTCAGCCGAACGGCTTTATAAAGTTTCGGTCCGCCTGATATTGCACTGATTGTGCACACACGTTTGTGAGTATATACATCCACCCACTGTTGTTAGTCCGATATTGTTCAGGGTGATCTGCACCAAAGGTGTTCTATGTTTCACTCCTCTTAGGGGCCTGATTATCGCCGGGAGCATATCGGTAGAGAAAGAGTCAGCCGAACGGCTCTGAAGTTTTGGCTTGCGAATTATTGCACTGGAAGTGCAAATATCTTTGTGAGTATTAGTATTTCTTTCTTTGGAAATCTCACTTATTGTTGGGTTTATCTGCACCAGAGCGCCTCTTCTTTTTTGTCATTCCCAGGACCAAGTTTTATCCTCACGCATATTGTGGAGAGAGCCGCTGTTTGTTTTGGGGCCATCTTTATCGCCTCCTTAGGAATTGTGGGACTTTCATTATATTCAACATATATGGACGTTTTGTGCTGATTACAAACATCAAGGAATCCATTAAGTATTTGTCATTTTGCACTTGCTATTGTTGATCATCTACATTTTTTTACACATAATTTTATTGTTGTATTATTGTTGCATTATACTTTACAAAAAATACCATAATCAGAACTTTTACCTTAGGAATAGCATAGAATAGGCGCACCTCTTGCTTCTAAACACACTTTTTTAGTGTTGTTCTTTTTTTCTACCATAATTTATTTAATAAGAGTTAATTTATTTTGTTAGATTTAAATTATATTTAACTTAGGGGGGTGTTAGTGTTAGGGTTAGACTTAGCTTTAGGGGTTAATACATTTATTAGAATAGCGGTGGGCTCCAGTTGGCAGATTAGGGGTTAATGTTTGAAGTTAGGTGTCGGCGATGTTAGGGAGGGCAGATTAGGGGTTAATACTATTTATTATAGGGTTAGTGAGGTAGATTAGGGGTTAATAACTTTATTATAGTAGCGGTGCGGTTCGGTCGGCAGATTAGGGGTTAATAAGTGTAGGTAAGTGGAGGCGACGTTGTGGGGGGCAGATTTGGGGTTAATAAATATAATATAGGGGTCGGCGGTGTTAGAGGCAGCAGATTAGGGGTACATAAGGATAACGTAAGTAGCGGCGCTTTGCGGTCGGCAGATTAGGGGTTAATTATTGTAGGTAGCTGGCGGCGACGTTGTGGGGGGCAGGTTAGGGGTTAATAAATATAATATAGGGATCTGCGGTGTTAGGGGCAGCAGATTAGGGGTACATAAGTATAAAGTAGGTGGCGGTCGGCAGATTAGGGGTTAAAAATATTTAATCGAGTGGCGGAGATGTGGGGGGACCTCGGTTTAGGGGTACATAGGTAGTTTATGGGTGTTAGTGTACTTTCAGAGCACAGTAGTTAAGAGCTTTATGAACCGGCGTTAGCCCAGAAAGCTCTTAACTACTGACTTTTTTCTGCGGCTGGAGTTTTGTCGTTAGATTTCTAACGCTCACTTCAGCCACGACTCTAAATACCGGAGTTAGGAAGATCCCATTGAAAAGATAGGATACGCAATTGACGTAAGGGGATCTGCGGTATGGAAAAGTCGCGGCTGAAAAGTGAGCGTTAGACCCTTTCCTGACTGACTCCAAATACCGGCGGTAGCCTTAAACCAGCGTTAGGAGCCTCTAACGCTGGTTTTCACGGCTACCGCCAAACTCCAAATCTAGGCCTAGGAGAAAGAAATACTTTAGAGACTATGAGGACTATAAAGAAAGGAAAGAAAGAAATTATAGAGCTAAAAATAGAAGAACACATATTCAAAATACTAGTAATTCCAACAAGGAGCGTTTACAATATAAAGATCAAGACTTTAGATACACACATAGAAATAATTATTATTGCAATACATCAAATCAACACCAACATAATTCTTTAGCACATAGAGAAAGAGAGAGCTACTATAACAAAAGAAAGGAAGATATTTCCTACGCAGATCACAGATATCCACAGAAAAATCATGATATGACTTATAATAAAAATATGAATTATAGGAACAATCAGGATAGATCTGAACAGTGGGCAAGAGAAGAAAATAATTGGCAACAACCTAGAAATCCTTTTAAAAATCATAAAGAACAATATCCAAAAGAAACCACCACCCATAATAGATTTGGAGCTTTAGCAAGATATAACTCAGAAGAGGAGGAGGTTTTTATAGAGGCTGGAAAAAGAAAATACACGAGAACGGATTCAGATCTGTTCAACAAAAGACGCAAAAATATGGACAGAACGGATTACTAAGTAATAAACACAATAATAAACAAATAAATAAAAAAGATAATGGTATTTTCAATCTGTCGAGTACCACACTATCAGAAGCCCAAACCTCTGTCTTAAACAAAGGGCTAAATTTTGCTCCCAGTTACAGAATGAATAAATTTGAAGCCTTTATAGGAATTCAGAAGTTTATTAGAAATCTATGCATAAAAAAGTTTTTTACTAACAATCCCATAATCAGTAACAGTTCTATAGAAATAAATAAATATAAACATATAGAGGTACATAAAAAGTCCTCCTTTAATCCCACACAGTGCAAATCAGCACCTATGGAGAACTAGTACATAGGGATATTAAAAATATGAAAATTAATTATGGTTCCAATCTCACTAAACTAGAACAAACAGCCTTGGCAGATTTAAAAATGAATGATAAGATAGTCATAAAGCCCGCGGACAAGGGTGGAGGGACAGTTATCATGGATAAAACTAAATACAATGAAGAATGTCTTAGACAACTTAAAATCACTGAGGTATATATCGAACTTGATAGTAATCCAATAATAAAATTTAAAAAAAGACTTGAACTTCACTTAGAAAAAGGCTTAAAAACAGGCATTGTGAATAAAAAAGAATATCAATATATCTACAACCAATTTCTAAAAACTCCCACTTTTTATATACTGCCGAAAATACACAAGGATCCATCTAACCCCCCCCGGGTAGACCCATAGTGTCAGGGGTTAATTCCCTCACAAGCAACTTATCGGCATATATAGACCAATTTTTACAGACTTATGTCGTAAAGACAAAATCATATTTGAAAGATACCTTAAGCATCCTTAACCATTTAGAAAAACTCGAGTGGAATCCAAATTGGTGGTTGGTGACTAGTGATGTCACGTCACTTTATACCATAATAGACACAAATCTTGGCATAACATCAGTAAAAAACATCCTAGAAAAAGATGACTCTTTGGATAAAAAACAACTTGAGTTTATATTAGACAGCATAGCTATAATTCTAGAAACCAACTACTTTTGGTTCAACCACCAATATTATTTGCAAGTAGGAGGCACAGCGATGGGCACCAGATTTGCGCCCAGCTATGCCAATTTATATATGGCCAATTGGGAAAATCAATATATTTACAACTCTAGCTGGGCGCAATATCTGGTGTCTTATCATCGCTACATAGATGACCTTTTCTTCATATGGTCAGGAAGTGAGAACCAATTACTTGAATTCATGGAATATTTGAAAATGAATGAGTTCAAAGTAGCTCTAACTTGGAATTATAGTCAAACCAAGGTAGAATTTTTAGATCTTGAAATATACATTGAGAATGAAATGTTGAAGTCGAAAAACTTTTTTAAAAGCATAGACGTAAACAATTACATGAGCCTCGAAAGTTGTCATCAAAAACATTGGCTTAAAAATGTCCCTAAAGGTCAATTTGTTCGACTGAGACGTAATTGTAAAGAACAAGATATGTATAAGGTTCAATCTCAAATCCTAAAAAAAAGTTTTTTAGAGAAAAAATATCCAGCTAATTTTCTAGATGAAAAAATAGAAGAAGTAACCAACATGGACAGGTCAGATTTATTAAAATATAAAATCAAAAATAAGAAATTCACTGATGATAAACTAGCAAATAGACTTATCTTCCAACATAGCACTCAGAGTGGAGAACTTAGGAACATCATACAAAAACACTGGGGAATTCTCACAAGATATGCAGCATTAAATGAATTTTTAGGCGATGGACCTAACATAATTTTTAGAAAGGTTCCCAATCTTAAGTTCCAACTATCCCAATGTATTAAAGAAGTAGACAACAACAAAGTAAAAAATTGGTTGCTACCATCTGAAATGGGTTTCAGAAAGTGTCAATTCTGCAATGCTTGCAAATTTTTTAAAAAAAACTCCAAAATTCTGTAAAAAAATTTTTTCTGGAGATAACAAAAGGGAGTACAGTATAGATCAATTTATTACTTGCAATAGCAAAAACGTAATTTACATGTTACGATGCTCATGCAATTTAATCTATATAGGGCGTACCTCTAGACTTCTAAAAATTAGGATGAATGAGCATATTTACAATATTGAAAAGGGTTATGCTAATCATACAGTATCGTCTCACTTTGATAAAAAGCACAATAGAAATGTAAAGGATTTGGAATTTCTGGGCATTAGGAAATTAGAACAGAATTGGAAGGGAGGAGACACACAGAATAGATTGGGACAATTGGAAATGAAGTGGATCCATATTATGGATAGCTTCATACCCAATGGTCTTAATAAAGATTTTGAAATCCATCACTTTTTGTGAAAGTTATTTATAAATACAGCTACGAAGGCTATAAAATCTATATATGTCTTTTTTAATTTTTTTTTTTATATATATAATTTTTTTTTAATTTTTTTTTTTTTAATTTTTTTTTTTTTAATTTTTAATAATTTTTAATAATTTTTTTAATTTTTTTTTTATTTTTTTATTTTTTTTACTTTGTCCACACTTATATTGTCAGTGCTAGGTAGTTTTAGAATGTTTCACGAACTTATTTTCAATATATGGAACCCCAAATGTAAAATTAAACACATACGGCTAGATTTGGAGTTTTGTCGGTAACGACCCGAAAAGCTAACGCCGGCTTTTTTCTGGCCGCACCATAAAAATAACTCTGGTATTGAGAGTCCACATAAAGGCTGCGTTAGGCTCCAAAAAAGGAGCGTAG
Organism: Bombina bombina; assembly: GCF_027579735.1. Taxonomy (NCBI): domain Eukaryota; kingdom Metazoa; phylum Chordata; class Amphibia; order Anura; family Bombinatoridae; genus Bombina; species Bombina bombina. The sequence continues at coordinate 542,286,783 of NC_069502.1, read as the reverse complement.
AGCATTTTTAACGCAACTTCAACTCTCGATACCAGAGTTGCTTATGCAAGCGGCTAGCCTCAAAAACGTGCTCGTGCACGATTCCCCCATAGGAAACAATGGGGCTGTTTGAGCTGAAAAAAAACCTAACACCTGCAAAAAAGCCACGTTCAGCTCCTAACACAGCCCCATTGTTTGCTATGCGTAAACACTTCCTACGTCTGCACCTAACACCCTAACATGTACCCCGAGTCTAAACACCCCTAACCTTACACTTATTAACCCCTATTCTGCCGCCCCCGCTATCGCTGACCCCTGTATATTATTTTTAACCCCTAATCTGCCGCTCCGTAAACCGCCGCTACTTACATTATCCCTATGTACCCCTAATCTGCTGCCCCTAACACCGCCGACCCCTATATTATATTTATTAACCCCTAATCTGCTCCCCACAACGTCGCCTCCACCTGCCTACACTTATTAACCCCTAATCTGCCGACCGGACCTGAGCGCTACTATAATAAAGTTATTAACCCCTAATCCGCCTCACTAACCCTATAATAAATAGTATTAACCCCTAATCTGCCCTCCCTAACATCGCCAACACCTAACTTCAATTATTAACCCCTAATCTGCCGACCAGAGCTCACCGCTATTCTAATAAATGGATTAACCCCTAAAGCTAAGTCTAACCCTAACACTAACACCCCACTAAGTTAAATATAATTTTAATCTAACGAAATTAATTAACTCTTATTAAATAAATTATTCCTATTTAAGCTAAATACTTACCTGTAAAATAAATCCTAATATAGCTACAATATAAATTATAATTACATTGTAGCTATTTTAGGATTAATATTTATTTTACAGGTAACTTTGTATTTATTTTAACCAGGTACAATAGCTATTAAATAGTTAAGAACTATTTAATAGTTACCTAGTTAAAATAATTACAACATTACCTGTAAAATAAATCCTAACCTAAGTTACAATTAAATCTAACACTATACTATCATTAAATTAATTAAATAAAATACCTACAATTACCTACAATTAAACCTAACACTACACTATCAATAAATTAATTAAATACAATATCTACAAATAACTACAATGAAATAAACTAACTAAAGTACAAAAAATAAAAAAGAACTAAGTTACAAAAAATAAAAAAATATCTACAAACATAAGAAAAATATTACAACAATTTTAAACTAATTACACCTACTCTACGCCCCCTAATAAAATAACAAAGATCCCCAAAATAACAAAATGCCCTACCCTATTCTAAATTGCTAAAGTTCAAAGCTCTTTTACCTTACCAGCCCTGAACAGTGCCCTTTGCGGGGCATGCCCCAAGAAGTTCAGCTCTTTTGCCTGTAAAAAAAACATACAATACCCCCCCCAACATTACAACCCACCACCCACATACCCCTAATCTAACCCAAACCCCCCTTAAATAAACCTAACACTAAGCCCCTGAAGATCTTCCTACCTTATCTTCACCATACCAGGTTCACCGATCCGTCCTGAAGAGCTCCTCCGATGTCCTGATCCAAGCCCAAGCGGGGGGCTGAAGAGGTCCATCATCCGGCTGAAGTCTTCATCCAAGCGGGAGCTGAAGAGGTCCATGATCCGGATGAAGTCTTCATCCAAGCAGGAGCTAAAGAGGTCCATGATCCGGATGAAGTCTTCTATCAACGGCATCTTCAATCTTCTTTCTTCGGGAGCCATCATCTTCCATCCGACACGGAACATCCTCTTCTCCCAATGCCTACTAGCCGAATGAAGGTTCCTTTAAGGGACGTCATCCAAGATGGCGTCCCTCGAATTCAGATTGGCTGATAGGATTCTATCAGCCAATCGGAATTAAGGTAGGAATATTCTGATTGGCTGATGGAATCAGCCAATCAGAATCAAGTTCAATCCTATTGGCTGATCCAATCAGCCAATCAGATTGAGCTTGCATTCTATTGGCTGTTCCGATCAGCCAATAGAATGCAAGCTCAATCTGATTGGCTGATTGGATCAGCCAATCGGATTGAACTTGATTCTGATTGGCTGATTCCATCAGCCAATCAGAATATTCCTACCTTAATTCCGATTGGCTGATAGAATCCTATCAGCCAATCGGAATTCGAGGGACGCCATCTTGGATGACGTCCCTTAAAGGAACCTTCATTCAGCTAGTAGGCGTCGGGAGAAGAGGATGTTCCGCGTCGGATGGAAGATGATGGCTCCCGAAGAAAGAAGATTGAAGATGTCGTTGATAGAAGACTTCATCCGGATCATGGACCTCTTCAGCTCCCGCTTGGATGAAGACTTCAGCCGGATCATGGACCTCTTCAGCCCCCCGCTTGGGCTTGGACCAGGACATCGGAGGAGCTCTTCAGGACGGATCGATGAACCTGGTATGGTGAAGACAAGGTAGGAAGATCTTCAGGGGCTTAGTGTTAGGTTTATTTAAGGGGGGTTTGGGTTAGATTAGGGGTATGTGGGTGGTGGGTTGTAATGTTGGGGGGGGTATTGTATGTTTTTTTTACAGGCAAAAGAGCTGAACTTCTTGGGGCATGCCCCGCAAAGGGCACTGTTCAGGGCTGGTAAGGTAAAAGAGCTTTGAACTTTAGTAATTTAGAATAGGGTAGGGTATTTTGTTATTTTGGGGGTCTTTGTTATTTTATTAGGGGGCGTAGAGTAGGTGTAATTAGTTTAAAATTGTAATATTTTTCTTATGTTTGTAGATATTTTTATTTTTTGTAACTTAGTTCTTTTTTATTTTTTGTACTTTAGTTAGTTTATTTCATTGTAGTTATTTGTAGATATTGTATTTAATTAATTTATTGATAGTGTAGTGTTAGGTTTAATTGTAGGTAATTGTAGGTATTTTATTTAATTAATTTAATGATAGTATAGTGTTAGGTTTAATTGTAACTTAGGTTAGGATTTATTTTACAGGTAATGTTGTAATTATTTTAACTAGGTAACTATTAAATAGTTCTTAACTATTTAATAGCTATTGTACCTGGTTAAAATAAATACAAAGTTACCTGTAAAATAAATATTAATCCTAAAATAGCTACAATGTAATTATAATTTATATTGTAGCTATATTAGGATTTATTTTACAGGTAAGTATTTAGCTTTAAATAGGAATAATTTATTTAATAAGAGTTAATTAATTTCGTTAGATTAAAATTATATTTAATTTAGGGGGGTGTTAGTGTTATGGTTAGACTTAGCTTTAGGGGTTAATCCATTTATTAGAATAGCGGTGAGCTCTGGTCGGCAGATTAGGGGTTAATAATTGAAGTTAGGTGTCGGCGATGTTAGGGATGACAGATTAGGGGTTAATACTATTTATTATAGGGTTAGTGAGGCGGATTAGGGATTAATAACTTTATTATAGTAGCGGTGCGGTCCGCTCGGCAGATTAGGGGTTAATAAGTGTAGGCAGGTGGAGGCGACGTTGTGGGGGGCAGATTAGGGGTTAATAAATATAATACAGGGGTCGGCGGTGTTAGGGGCAGTTTATGGGTGTTAGTGTACTGTAGAGCACAGTAGTTAAGAGCTTTATGAACCGGGTTAGCACAAAAAGCTCTTAACTACTGACTTTTTTCTGCGGCTGGAGTTTTGTCGTTAGATTTCTAACGCTCACTTCAGACACGACTCTAAATACCGGAGTTAGAAAGATCCCATTGAAAAGATAGGATACGCAATTGACGTAAGGGGATCTGCGGTATGGAAAAGTCGCGGCTGGAAAGTGAGCGTTAGACCCTTTTTTGAGTGACTCCAAATACCGGAGTTAGCCTAAAACCAGCGTTAGGAGCCTCTAACGCTGGTTTTCACGACTAACGCCAAACTCCAAATCTAGGCCATAGTTAGAAACAGTAACCTCAACATCCTATCATAACTTTTCAGCGCAAACACACATAAGTACAATATATGTTTTTAAACATGTTACATGTTAACAAATAAAATCTATTTTTGAAAACATTGCGACACAACTAGGTTTATGATAAGGCTAGTAGTTTAATTATGGTCCATAGGACATATAGTCAGTAACATCACTTAAACTAAAAAAGATATAACTAATACCTTCACAATAAGGGGTTAAACAAACAAATACCTACATATATCATCAGTACAGACACTAATTGCAGGCACAATGTGATTATGTTTTTTGAAGTTTTGCATATATGTATAATGCTATAACATTATAATGCATAATTTCCCAATTCTGGTTATCCATCTTAACATCTATGCATATATCAACAAAATGTATAAAACTGAAAGAAGTTGAAAAACATACTAGTTGTTTAATGACAAATTACCTAAATGCCAACTTCCAAAATGGAGGATGTAACCACAAACCTGGCAGAAACTCATCAATGGATTGTTTAAAAGGACTCTTGGACATGCGCACTAACATTCCTTGACAAAGCATACCAGCGAAACGTACGTCGGAACTGAACTGTTCTATATTGAGTTTTATCGCGTCTCTACACTAGCCAGGACACCTGGGGGCTTAGCGCTATTGTCTTGCTACTAAAGAGGTTTTGGTTTTGGCGGTCACACTCCTGCTGATCCATTTACCTCTTTGCAAGTTTAGCGATTTGAAGCATTTGTTACAGCATATCTGCTTTTGTACCCTTACATTGTGGTGTTATCAAGGCTTATGTGACGCTTTTATATATTTTAAAATAAATTTGTATCCAAGTTTTGCCTAGTGTACTGTTTTCCCATCAGTATAAAGTGGGAGTGCGCATATCCTTGAGCTTAGTGGGAAGCTCCAACAAATGTGAGTAGTCATTTGTTACAAAACAACTACTTCCTCAAAGTGCCGTTACAGATTCACACTATGTTGCAATTTTCTGTTTCCTTTTTAATGGGATCTCACTGAGAAATGCTAACAAGCTGAAAAACTCATCCAGAGGACACAGACATATCCTTGATTCAGAACTTTATTTGGTTTTCCTTTTATGATTTTTTGTTATCACATTTATTTCATACAGGGAGTGCAGAATTATTAGGCAAATGAGTATTTTGACCACATCATCCTCTTTATGCATGTTGTCTTACTCCAAGCTGTATAGGCTCGAAAGCCTACTACCAATTAAGCATATTTGGTGATGTGCATCTCTGTAATGAGAAGGGGTGTGGTCTAATGACATCAACACCCTATATCAGGTGTGCATAATTATTAGGCAACTTCCTTTCCTTTGGCAAAATGGGTCAAAAGAAGGACTTGACAGGCTAAGAAAAGTCAAAAATAGTGAGATATCTTGCAGAGGGATGCAGCACTCTTAAAATTGCAAAGCTTCTGAAGCGTGATCATCGAACAATCAAGCGTTTCATTCAAAATAGTCAACAGGGTCGCAAGAAGCGTGTGGAAAAACCAAGGCGCAAAATAACTGCCCATGAACTGAGAAAAGTCAAGCGTGCAGCTGCCAAGATGCCACTTGCCACCAGTTTGGCCATATTTCAGAGCTGCAACATCACTGGAGTGCCCAAAAGCACAAGGTGTGCAATACTCAGAGACATGGCCAAGGTAAGAAAGGCTGAAAGACGACCACCACTGAACAAGACACACAAGCTGAAACGTCAAGACTGGGCCAAGAAATATCTCAAGACTGATTTTTCTAAGGTTTTATGGACTGATGAAATGAGAGTGAGTCTTGATGGGCAAGATGGATGGGCCCGTGGCTGGATTGGTAAAGGGCAGAGAGCTCCAGTCCGACTCAGACGCCAGCAAGGTGGAGGTGGAGTACTGGTTTGGGCTGGTATCATCAAAGATCAGCTTGTGGGGCCTTTTCGGGTTGAGGATGGAGTCAAGCTCAACTCCCAGTCCTACTGCCAGTTTCTGGAAGACACCTTCTTCAAGCAGTGGTACAGGAAGAAGTCTGCATCCTTCAAGAAAAACATGATTTTCATGCAGGACAATGCTCCATCACACACGTCCAAGTACTCCACAGCGTGGCTGGCAAGAAAGGGTATAAAAGAAGAAAATCTAATGACATGGCCTCCTTGTTCACCTGATCTGAACCCCATTGAGAACCTGTGGTCCATCATCAAATGTGAGATTTACAAGGAAGGAAAACAGTACACCTCTCTGAACAGTGTCTGGGAGGCTGTGGTTGCTGCTGCACGCAATGTTGATGGTGAACAGATCAAAACACTGACAGAATCCATGGATGGCAGGCTTTTGAGTGTCCTTGCAAAGAAAGGTGGCTATATTTGTCACTGATTTGTTTTTGTTTTGTTTTTGAATGTCAGAAATGTATATTTGTGAATGTTGAGATGTTATATTGGTTTCACTGGTAAAAATAAATAATTGAAATGGGTATATATTTGTCTTTTGTTAAGTTGCCTAATAATTATGCACAGTAATAGTCACCTGCACACACAGATATCCCCCTAAAATAGCTATAACTAAAAACAAACTAAAAACTACTTCCAAAACTATTCAGCTTTGATATTAATGAGTTTTTGGGTTCATTGAGAACATGGTTGTTGTTCAATAATAAAATTAATCCTCAAAAATACAACTTGCCTAATAATTCTGCACTCCCTGTAAATTTGACATAGAGTGGAATGCCACAGCAGTACAATAAGTAAAACGCAATAGTCGCTTTAACTCAGGCACTGCCCCTATAGGGTCAATTTATGAATGTAGGAGTTAACACCTTCCAGTTCAGTTGTAATATTTAGGATATTTGTATATATTTGGCCTTTCTCTTTAAATATATTAACTTACCTCTTATATGTGCCGCCCATACACTCTGAACCCAAATTTTTTTCTTTTGTGATTCAGATAGAACATGACATTTTAAGCAACTTTCTAATTTGCTCCTATTATCAATTTTTCCACTTATATACTTTATTGGATTCATAATCTTGTTTGTCACGTAGGATTTTCTGTTTTTTGAAATGCCACAGGTTATCTCTAAACTCAGTTATAACTTTTTGAGTTTAGTATCATATTTATTAAAAAACAGGATCATCACATAAGGGACGCATATATGTCTGTAACTTGATCTTGTCACAACTCAACTCATGACGTATTTGCTTCTTATACTCTATGAGTAAATCAATTAATGCTAAAGAGCATTCTGTTAAAATTTTATTCCATTTATCAATAAATGATTGGTCTGTTACTTGAAAAGAAGGGAACTTTCTTATACAAAGCCCTCTTGGTATACGTTGGGCTTTTTTATACATTTGGAAGCTTTTAATGTCCATTTCAATGCTTGTGTCTCTCTTTAACAAGGTATCCATTTTAAAATTCTGGAAACAGATGAGAGTCTACAATCCATTTTAAAAGAAGGGATTCTCTTGGTGTCACGTAAAGCTAAGACACTTGGTAACATTTTGTCACCATCAATGTTACCTAAAATAAAAAGTTCAAATTGGTTGTCTATTAAACCTGGATTTTTCAAATGTGGAAGTAGGAGATGCAAATCCTGCTCCTATGCTTCCTTTCGCACTCATTTTGTGTCTTCAGTAAATAACAAAGAATTCAAGATACAGGAACATATAACTTGCAATTCATGTTATGTCATTTATCTCCTGACCTGCAGGGGGTGCTATAGGCAGTATGTTGGCCAAACGACAAGGGCCTTAAAATATAGTTTTTTTGAATATTTACATTCAATTGAGGACCCTGAATCAACTGCCCCTGTCTCCATGCATTTCAGGAAAGAACACAACTCTGACAGTTCCCTGCTGACATTCCAGGGTATCCAGCTGATTTCCAGACACCCTAGAGGTGGTAATAGAGGTATTACTGTTAGTAAAAGAGAAGTATTCTGGGTTTTTCAGGTGGATACCAGGATGCCAGCAGGTTTGAACTCAGAATGGGATGTTAAACTGTATGTAGATACCCAATGAGTTTGATCCTTAATATTTTGAATTATATAGGATCTATTTTCTATTTTGCTTCAGTTTTTTTATGGTAATATATTTGCAGAAATAAGCTTAGTTAATCTATTAGTTACTTCAATTGTACATTGTGTATACCATTAAGTATCTTTTCAATCCAATAGTGTTTATAACATATCACCTTGATTTTGCCCATATTTGTGTTGTGTTTAAATATAATTGGTCACTATTAAGGGGAGTGTTTTTAGGTACTCTTTAAATAGCTTTGCATTATGGGTGAAAGAGTATGGTCACTGAGGAAGTAATGTAACATATATGAAACGCGTTTGACCTGCTGTTCAACTGCCTGTCTGTTACCTTTACTCTTGTTGTTACCGTTTCTACTGGAATACAGACATTTTGCAAACACAACAGAGCCTTTGTTCTTCTTCTTTTTTTAATCCTTACTCCTTACAGCTGCTGGGTGCATTGTACGTTGCTACTGTTTGTTACTTTGAAGCGGTGGTGGATCGCTTCTCACATTGCACCGGTACAGCTGTTTCGTTTGTGGAGCGTTATCGTGATGTCAGGAAGGGGGGTGTGTATGCCAACTTGAAGTTCACACTAACAGCCAACCATCACACAGAGCGGATGTCTGAGCGCTCTCACGCTGTAGAGATTACTTTAATAATAATCCAATGATATGGATCAGGATTTGGGAATATTGAACGTATTCATATGGAACAGTCTAAAAAATACTCATGGATATAGCAATGGTATACTTAAAAACTTAAACCTATTAGGTACAAAATGAAGAAACACTTATGCACATAGTAACTGTAATTTGATATTGATTAGGGGGATACTGAGATGAAGGTATTGTTTTAACTTACACTATAACATCTAACCAAAATTACCTACATGAGATGACAGATAACATAAATTTGACATAGAGTGGAATGCCACAGCAGTACAATAAGTAAAACGCAATAGTCGCTTTAACTCAGGCACTGCCCCTATAGGGTCAATTTATGAATATAGGCGTTAACACCTTCCAGTTCAGTTGTAATTTTCAAGGATATTTGTATATATTTGGCCTTTCTCTTTTAATATATTAACTTACCTCTTATATGTCCCGCCCATACACTCGTTAAAGGGACACTGAACCCAAATTTTTTCTTTTGTGATTCAGATAGAGCATGACATTTTAAGCAACTTTCTAATTTGCTCCTATTATCAAATTTTCTTTATTCTCTTGGTATCTTTATTTGAAATGCAAGAATGTAAGTTTAGATGCTGGCCCATTTTTGGTGAACGACCTGGGTTGTCCTTGCTGATTGGTGGATAAATTCATCCACCAATCAAAAAGTGCTGTCCAGAGTCTGAACCAAGAAAAAAAGCTTAGATTCCTTTTTCAAATAAGATAGCAAAAGAACAAAGAAAAATTGATAATAGGAGTAAATTAGAAAGTTGCTTACAATTGCATGTTCTATCTAAATCACGAAAGAAAAAATTTGGGTTCAGTGTCCCTTTAACTGTTCCTCACATAACCTATATCAGAGTACATTAATGTTGAATTGTTTAAGCAATCACGGCTGATCAGGTTACAGATAAGAACCTAATAGTATTTGTTATCCACAGGTCAGTGAGGTTGCAAAATGGATTTATGGTTTTATAGACAGTATTACCAATAGGATAGTAAAAGTTAATGATAACCGTTGCCACTCATCGAAATATAAACAATACTGCCCCAATGACACATAACAACAAGCCATTATCCAATAGACGGCTGAATAACACGCCCATTATATGACACTTATAGGGCAAAGATAACTTGATATGGAGTATATCTTTGCCCTATAAGTATATAGTAGGAATTATATTGAGTATCACCAAAGCACTAACTGTTTACTAATGTATCTGCTAATAGATGGATAAAAAATTTTATGAGCTATACCTATATGTTAGAGTCACATAATCTTAATGATCCCAACAACAATGTTATGCATGGTACGTCGGCTGTAATGGATTGTTGTGTTTTTACACATTAAAGATCAACAAATAACAAGGATTATCCTATACTGATAGTGACATGTGAATCTGGTTAATATAAAAAAAAACACCTCTTTCTATCTACAAAACAATAACAACACCGCCCCCAGGATACGTAAGAATATACGATTTAATCAATGGAAGCTGTAAAACACGCCCACTATACGACACATATACGGCGTGATTAAGCCTACCTAGGGGGGCGTTTAAGCCATTGAGGGATATGATTGGACAGTTATCATTTACATTATGCGTATTAAAAGGGGTGGCACCCAGACTTCGGGTTTGCCAGTATTCTCACATTGACAAAGGCTGCAAAGACGGACGAAACACGTTTGTGCTCACAGTGCACTGTTGTTGCACTTTTTTAATCCTGTATTTTTATCACCCCTGTCACCTGAAGCCGAGGACTTCAGATCTTTGCCAGGAAACAGAAGGTGGTATAACATAATAGTTTATTAATTTGGCTAACAATAGTGGTACATCACTAGGAGATATTTATCTCTGTCTTTTAATTATATTTACCAAATAAACAGCCAGATTATGAGTTTTGCGTTAGAGGCTTTGCGGTGCTAATGAGCAGTTTTGTCTTACTGCTCACTTCCCTACAGCGTTGATATTACGGGTTTTTACAAATCTGGCGTTAACAGGCAAGAAGTGAGCGTTGAGCAAAATTGTGCTCCTTACTGCACTCCAATACCAGCGCTGCTTAAGTTAGCTGTGAGCTGGTCGTACGTGCTCGTGCATGATTTCTCCATAGGGATCAACAGGGAGAGCCAGCTGAGAAAAAGTCTAACTCCTGCCAAAAAGCAGCGTAAATCTCCGTAACTCAGCCCCATTGATTACTATGGGGAAACTAAATTTATGTTTACACCTAACACCCTAACATGAACCAAGTCTAAACACCCCTAATCTTACACTTATTAACTCCTAATCTGCTGCCCCGGATATCGCCGACACCTACATTATACTTATTAATCCCTAATCTGCCACTCCGGACACCGCCGCCACCTACATTATACTTATTAACCCCTAATCTGCTGCCCCCAACATTACCGACAACTACATTATTTTTATTAACCCCTAATCTGCTGCCCCCGACATCATCGCTACCTACATTATTGAAACAGCCAATAGAATGTGAGCTCAATCCTATTGGCTGATTGGATCTAACTTTTTCCTTGGAATTGGTTATGTCCCCCAATACACCCCAGGGGATCATCGTGCAGTAAGACTGTTCACTGTATATTGTTTCTGCATTTATTTATTTTCTGTGAAGCGCTGCTATCTATATTTGTTTTTGTAGTTCACTGTGCTTTTTTCTTTTCTCGCTAGCAGCTGCATCACTTTAAGGTTAATGGTACAGCAATTACGGCTTTATTATTCATCAGGTTTTTTATAAGAAATTTTGAATGCTATAAAATTATTGTTTTGAAAATTTTATAAACTAATAATATCGTTTTTGGTACTTTGAACATTGTGACTAAAGTTTTAAAAAACTTTTTTGAAAAATAGTTAAGGAAAACAGTTGGGTTTGAAAGTTGTTTTTTTAATATATCTTTCATATTAATTAGTTTTATTGGGGAATCAAGCTTCCTTTAGGCAACAGCTCAGTGATCTTTTGAAATGTATTATTTCTTTTTATTTGGTATCTAAAGATCACCATTTCTTAGGGAAGGTAATAATAATAACTTTTTAGGATTTGAATTGAAACTAGTACATTTCTTTACACTAATTCCACAATTTTAATTTTAATTTTATTTTTTCTTTCTTTTTTAACATATATTATATGTATTAGTTACACATTTTTTAATCTATAAATATACATTTGTGATTTGACCATATTAAGTCTTTAGACTTTTTTATCCATATATTCATGGCATCTGAAAAGAGATTTGGTGACTAAACATCTAGATCATCTAGAGAAAGGTCAACTAACCTTCAATTAGAAGGAGAAGGGACTGTAACTAAGGATTTTAATCCCAAAGATTTATTTAGCAAATTAGAAGACATAGGGGCCTAGTTATCAAGCCGTCAACCTCAAATACACTGGAATTCTGCAGCGTATTTGTGGCGAGGCTGATTCGCCTTAGTTATCAAAGGCTAGAGACCGGCAAAAGTAGAATTTTGTGACGTAAACTTCGATCCGCCGGACTCAGTCCGACACAGATAGATTCTTACGTCACTCCAGATGTTCCGCACACAAGTGCAGCACAATCTGACTACTTTTGCTAGTTATCAAAAAACTAGCAGGTACGCTTGGCACTTTTCCGGCCCAGCGTACCTGGTTTTCAAACCACCACCCTGGAGGCGGCGGATCCCATAGGAATCAATGGGAGTCGGACCATAGCGAAAGTAGTAGTTCACTGCTGCCAGACATCCCATTGATTTCTATGGGAGCTGTCTACACCTAACACCCTAACATGTACCCACTAATCTGTCCCCCCTACACCGCCGCAACTAAATAAAGTTATTACCCCCTAAACCGCCGCTCCCGGAGCCCACCACAAGCTACTCTATACATATTAACCCCTAAACCGCCGCAACTATAATAAATGTATTAACCCCTAAACTGCTGCTCCCTGACCCCGCCGCAACTATAATAAATGTATTAACCCCTAAACCGCCGCTCCCGGAGCCCACCGCCACCTACATTATACCTAGTAACCCCTATCCTGCTCCCCCATACCACTGCCCTCTATAATAAAGTTATTAACCCCTATCCTGCCGATCCCGCACCTCGCCGCAACTAAATAAATAGTTTAACCCTTAAACCGCCGCTCCCGGACCCTGCCGCAACCTATATTAAATTTATTAACCCCTAATCTGCCCCCCTACACCGTCGCCACCTATAATACATTTATTAACCCCTATCCTGCCCCCCACTACACCGCCGCCACTGTAATAAATGTATTAACCCTTAAACCTAAGTCTAAAACTAACCCTAACACCCCCTAACTTAAATATTAATTAAATAAATCTAAATAATATTTCTATTATGAACTAAATTAATCCTATTTAAAACTAAATATTTACCTTTAAAATAAACCCTAATATAGCTCGAATATAAATAATAATTATATTGTAGCTATCTTAGGCCTAGATTTAGAGTTCGGCGGTAGCCGTCAAAACCAGCGTTAGAGGCTCCTAACGCTGGTTTTGGGCGCCCGCTGGTATTTGGAGTCAGTGATTAAAGGGTCTAACGCTCACTTTACAGCCGCGACTTTTCCATACCGCAGATCCCCCTACGCCATTTGCGTAGCCTATCTTTTCAATGGGATCTTCCTAACGCCGGTATTTAGAGTCGTTTCTGCAGTGAGCGTTAGAGCTCTAACGACAAGATTCCAGCCGCCTGAAAATAGCAGGAGTTAAGAGCTTTCTGGCTAACGCCGGTTTATAAAGCTCTTAACTACTGTACCCTAAAGTACACTAACACCCATAAACTACCTATGTACCCCTAAACCGAGGTCCCCCCACATCGCCGCCACTCGATTAAAATTTTTAACCCCTAATCTGCCGACCGCCACCTACGTTATACTTATGTACCCCTAATCTGCTGCCCCTAACACCGCCGACCCCTGTATTATATCTATTAACCCCTAACTTGCCCCCCACAACGTCGCCGCAAGCTACTTAAAATAATTAACCCCTAATCTTCCGACCGCAAATCGCCGCCACCTACGTTATCCCTATGTACCCCTAATCTGCTACCCCTAACATCGCCGACCCCTATGTTATATTTATTAACCCCTAATCTGCCCCCCTCAACGTCGCCGACACCTACCTACACTTATTAACCCCTAATCTGCCGAGCGGACCTGAGCGCTACTATAATAAAGTTATTAACCCCTAATCCGCCTCACTAACCCTATCATAAATAGTATTAACCCCTAATCTGCCCTCCCTAACATCGCCGACACCTACCTTCAATTATTAACCCCTAATCTGCCGACCGGAGCTCACCGCTATTCTAATAAATGTATTAACACCTAAAGCTAAGTCTAACCCTAACACTAACACCCCCCTAAGTTAAATATAATTTTTATCTAACGAAATAAATTAACTCTTATTAAATAAATAATTCCTATTTAAAGCTAAATACTTACCTGTAAAATACATCCTAATATAGCTACAATATAAATTATAATTATATTATAGCTATTTTAGGATTAATATTTATTTTACAGGCAACTTTGTAATTATTTTAACCAGGTACAATAGCTATTAAATAGTTAAGAACTATTTAATAGTTACCTAGTTAAAATAATAACAAATTTACCTGTAAAATAAATCCTAACCTAAGATATAATTAAACCTAACACTACCCTATCAATAAAATAATTAAATAAACTACCTACAATTACCTACAATTAACCTAACACTACACTATCAATAAATTAATTAAACACAATTGCTACAAATAAATAAAATTAAATAAACTATCTAAAGTACAAAAAATAAAAAAGAACTAAGTTACAGAAAATAATAAAATATTTACAAACATAAGAAAAATATTACAACAATTTTAAACTAATTACACCTACTCTAAGCCCCCTAATAAAATAACAAAGCCCCCCAAAATAAAAAATTCCCTACCCTATTCTAAAATACAAATATTACAAGCTCTTTTACCTTACCAGCCCTGAACAGGGCCCTTTGCGGGGCATGCCCCAAGAATTTCAGCTCTTTTGCCTGTAAAAAAAAACATACAATACCCCCCCCCCCAACATTACAACCCACCACCCACATACCCCTAATCTAACCCAAACCCCCCTTAAATAAACCTAACACTACCCCCCTGATGATCTTCCTACCTTGTCTTCACCATGCCAGGTTCACCGATCCGTCCTGGCTCCAAGATCTTCATCCAACCCAAGCGGGGGCTAGACATCCACTGAAGAAGTCCAGAAGAGGGTCCAAAGTCTTCCTCCTATCCGGCAAGAAGAGGACATCCGGACCGGCAAACATCTTCTCCAAGCGGCATCTTCTATCTTCTTCCATCCGATGACGACCGGCTCCATCTTGAAGACCTCCAGCGCGGATCCATCCTCTTCTTCCGACGACTAGACGACGAATGACGGTTCCTTTAAGGGACGTCATCCAAGATGGCGTCCCTCGAATTCCGATTGGCTGATAGGATTCTATCAGCCAATCGGAATTAAGGTAGGAATTTTCTGATTGGCTGATGGAATCAGCCAATCAGAATATAGTTCAATCCGATTGGCTGATCCAATCAGCCAATCAGATTGAGCTCGCATTCTATTGGCTGATCGGAACAGCCAATAGAATGCGAGCTCAATCTGATTGGCTGATTGGATCAGCCAATCGGATTGAACTATATTCTGATTGGCTGATTCCATCAGCCAATCAGAAAATTCCTACCTTAATTCCGATTGGCTGATAGAATCCTATCAGCCAATCGGAATTCGAGGGACGCCATCTTGGATGACGTCCCTTAAAGGAACCGTCATTCGTCGTCTAGTCGTCGGAAGAAGAGGATGGATCCGCGCTGGAGGTCTTCAAGATGGAGCCGGTCGTCATCGGATGGAAGAAGATAGAAGATGCCGCTTGGAGAAGATGTTTGCCGGTCCGGATGTCCTCTTCTTGCCGGATAGGAGGAAGACTTTGGACCCTCTTCTGGACTTCTTCAGTGGATGTCTAGCCCCCGCTTGGGTTGGATGAAGATCTTGGAGCCAGGACGGATCGGTGAACCTGGCATGGTGAAGACAAGGTAGGAAGATCATCAGGGGGGTAGTGTTAGGTTTATTTAAGGGGGGTTTGGGTTAGATTAGGGGTATGTGGGTGGTGGGTTGTAATGTTGGGGGGGGGGTATTGTATGTTTTTTTTTACAGGCAAAAGAGCTGAAATTCTTGGGGCATGCCCCGCAAAGGGCCCTGTTCAGGGCTGGTAAGGTAAAAGAGCTTGTAATATTTGTATTTTAGAATAGGGTAGGGAATTTTTTATTTTGGGGGGCTTTGTTATTTTATTAGGGGGCTTAGAGTAGGTGTAATTAGTTTAAAATTGTTGTAATATTTTTCTTATGTTTGTAAATATTTTATTATTTTCTGTAACTTAGTTCTTTTTTATTTTTTGTACTTTAGATAGTTTATTTAATTTTATTTATTTGTAGCAATTGTGTTTAATTAATTTATTGATAGTGTAGTGTTAGGTTAATTGTAGGTAATTGTAGGTAGTTTATTTAATTATTTTATTGATAGGGTAGTGTTAGGTTTAATTATATCTTAGGTTAGGATTTATTTTACAGGTAAATTTGTTATTATTTTAACTAGGTAACTATTAAATAGTTCTTAACTATTTAATAGCTATTGTACCTGGTTAAAATAATTACAAAGTTGCCTGTAAAATAAATATTAATCCTAAAATATCTATAATATAATTATAATTTATATTGTAGCTATATTAGGATTTATTTTACAGGTAAGTATTTAGCTTTAAATAGGAATCATTTATTTAATAAGAGTTAATTTATTTCGTTAGATAAAAATTATATTTAACTTAGGGGGGTGTTAGTGTTAGGGTTAGACTTAGCTTTAGGGGTTAATACATTTATTAGAATAGCGGTGAGCTCCGGTCGGCAGATTAGGGGTTAATAATTGAAGGTAGGTGTCGGCGATGTTAGGGAGGGCAGATTAGGGGTTAATACTATTTATGATAGGGTTAGTGAGGCGGATTAGGGGTTAATAACTTTATTATAGTAGCGCTCAGGTCCGCTCGGCAGATTAGGGGTTAATAAGTGTAGGCAGGTGTCGGCGACGTTGTGGGGGGCAGATTAGGGGTTAATAAATATAACATAGGGGTCGGCGATGTTAGGGCAGCAGATTAGGGGTACATAGGGATAACGTAGGTGGCGGCGGTTTACGGAGCGGCAGATTAGGGGTTAAAAGTGTAATGCAGGGGTCAGCGATAGCGGGGGCGGCAGATTAGGGGTTAATAAGTGTAATGTAGGTGGCGGCGGTGTCTATGAGTAAGCACCCCTGGTGGTGCGAAACATGTTAGACCTTTTTGTCCACCTAGCCTGTCTGCATGTATAACTTTTATATGGAATACGAATAAAGCACCTTCTGTTTTGAATCTAAAGCGGCTTTTCAAGTTGTGCCTGCCTCATTCTTTCTCTCTGCATTGTTTTGCGGTTTTGATCCGCCGCAATTGGCTACGGCACACCAGCTTGTCAGGTTGAGTCCACTCTGTGTTTTGGACTTCCGGCGCCAACACTGCTTGTTCCGGTTGCGGTCATTTCTTCTTTCGTTAATAAGTGTAAGGTTAGGGGTGTTTAGACTCGGGGTACATGTTAGAGTGTTAGGTGCAGACGTAGGAAGTGTTTCCCCATAGGAAACAATGGGGCTGCGTTAAGAGCTGAACGCTGCTTTTTTGCAGGTGTTAGGTTTTTTTTCAGCTCAAACTGCCCCATTGTTTCCTATGGGAGAATCGTGCACGAGCACGTTTTTGATGCCGGCCGCGTCCGTAAGCAACTCTGGTATCGAGAGTTGCATTTGCGGTAAATATGCTCTACGCTCCTTTTTTGGAGCCTAACGCAGCATTTGTTTGAACTCTCGATACCAGAGTTAAATTTATGGTGCGGCCAGAAAAAAACCCGCGGAGCGTTAACAGCCCTTTTACCGCCGAACTCTAAATCCAGGCCTTAGGATTTATTTTTATTTTACAGGTAACTTTCAATTTATTTTAACTAGGTACAATAGCTATTAAATAGTTATTAACTATTTAATAGCTTACCTAGCTAAAATAAAGAGAAATTTACCTGTAAAATAAATCCTAACCTAAGTTACAATTAAACCTAACACTACACTGATCGGAACAGCCAATAGAATGCAAGCTCAATCTGATTGGCTGATTGGATCAGCCAATCGGATTGAACTTGAATCTGATTGGCTGATTTAATCAGCCAATCAGATTTTTCCTACCTTAATTCCGATTGGCTGATAGAATCCTATCAGCCAATCGGAATTGAAGGGACGCCATCTTGGATGACGTCCCTTAAAGGAGCCTTCATTCGTCGGTAGTCCGTCGGTAAAGAAGGATGTTCCGCGTCGGCTGGATGAAGATTGAAGACCCCGCTTGGAAGATGACATCGCCCGGATAGAAGACTTCTTCAGCGCCGACTGGAGGATCACTTCATCGGATGGAAGATTTCTTCAACGCCCCTTGGATGATCACTTCTGCTGCTCCGGATCTCCTCTTCGGTTCCATCGCTGCTCGGCTGAGTGAAGACGACTAAAGGTAGGATGATCTTCAGGGGATTAGTGTTAGGTTATTTTAAGGGGGGTTTGGGTTAGATTAGGGGTATGTGGGTGGTGGGTTTTAATGTTGGGGGGGGGTTGTATTTTTCTTTTACAGGCAAAAGAGCTGAATTCTTTGGGGCATGCCCCCACAAAAGGCCCTTTTAAGGGCTGGTAAGGTAAAAGAGCTTTGAACTTTTTAAATTTAGTATAGGGTAGGGCATTTTTTTATTTTGGGGGGCTTTGTTATTTTATTAGGGGGCTTTGATTAGGTGTAATTAGCTTAAAATTGTTGTAATATTTTTAAAATGTTTGTAACTTATTTTTTTTATTTTTTGTAACAGCTTTTTTTTTGTACTTTAGTTAGTTTATGTAATTGTATTTAATTGTAGTTATTAGTAGTTAATTTATTTAATTCATTTAATGATAGTGTAGTGTTAGGTTTAATTGTAACTTAGGTTAGGATTTATTTTACAGGTAATTTTGTATTTCTTTTAGCTAGGTAGTTATTAAATAGTTAATAACTATTTAATAACTATTCTAACTAGCTAAAATAAATACAAAGTTACCTGTAAAATAAATATAATTCCTAAAATAGCTACAATGTAATTATTAATTACATTGTAGCTATCTTAGGGTTTATTTTACAGGTAAGTATTTAGTTTTAAATATGAATAATTTATTAAAGTATAGTGTAGTGTTAGGTGTAATTGTAACATAGGTTAGTTTTTATTTTACAGGTTAATTTCTCTTTATTTTAGCTAGGTAAGCTATTAAATAGTTAATAACTATTTAATAGCTATTGTACCTATTTAAAATAAATTGAAATTTGCCTGTAAAATAAAAATAAATCCTAAAATAGCTACAATATAATTATTATTTATATTGTAGCTATATTAGGGTTTATTTTAAAGGTAAGTATTTAGTTTTAAATAGGATTAATTTAGTTCATAATAGAAATATTATTTAGATTTATTTAATTAATATTTAAGTTAGGGGGTGTTAGGGTTAGTGTTAGACTTAGGTTTAGGGGTTAAAAATTTTATTACAGTGGCGGCGGTGTAGTGGGGGGCAGGATAGGGGCTAATAGATTTATTATAGGTGGCGACGGTGTAGGGGGGCAGGATAGGGGTTAATAAATTTAATATAGGTTGCGGCGGGGTCAGGGAGCGGCGGTTTAGGGGTTAAACTATTTATTTAGTTGCGGCGAGGTGCGGGATCAGCAGAATAGGGGTTAATAACTTTATTATTGAGGGCGACGGTATAGGGGGGGCAGGATAGGGGTTATTAGGTATAATGTAGGTGGCAGCGGTGTCCGGGAGCGGCGGTTTAGGGGTTAATACATTAATAAGAGTTGCAGCGGGGTCTAGGAGCAGCGTTTTAGGGGTTAATACATTTATAAGAGTTTCGGTGGGGTCTAGGAGTGGCGGTTTAGGGGTTACTAACTTTATTTAGTTGCGGGAGGCTCCGGGGGCGCCGGTATAGGGGGTAGAACAGTGTAGTTTAGTGTGGGTGCTTAGTGACAGGCTAGCAAGAAAGCTGTAAAAAAGCCGAAGAGCAGCGAGATCGGATGAGTGATAACTCTCACAGTCCACTGCTCATCGCCCCGTACTTGGTGACAGCTTTTTTGATAACTTAGGTGAATTTTTGCAGGTCCGCGGCGGCGATGTGAGGCGAGCTTAGGCGGCCGTATTGGGCCGGCGAAGGCAGGAAAAGTAGACGAGTTGATAACTACCCCCCATTTTATTAAGTGATACAAAAGAATGGCAAGATCTTTATATTGCATGATGTGGTACCCAGGGGCCTAAGGTTTTTTTAAACAGTATATTTTTAAATTAGATGAAGTTGAGTTTATAACTGACTGGGAAAAAGAGTTCCACACTTGTTCTATCACATTAATTAATATTCTCATTAAATATAGGGAATACAGATTAAAAAATCTTGAAGAAGAAATCAATGAAGTGGTAGATAAAATACAACCATACAAAAATGATGAGGAATGGATAAACCTTAATACAAATATACAAAGTAGAACGGCCAAATATGAGAAAGATTTGAAATAAAAAAAAACATACCGAAATTGATTTGAGATATAACGGATTTTAAAAATAATGAAATTTATTCGTACCACAAGAAAATTTTGGTAGAAGAAGAGGCACCTCAGTTACCTGAAAATAAACCAGGGAAGGCACAGCCAAGGTTAAATAAGAATGTAACTCATAGATCTAACTTTAATCATTACAACAAGTCAAATTGTGTATGGAATAAACAAAGAACAGCTAGTAGTGACTGGGATGGACCCTATGGGAATATCAGTAATTATAAAAAATCTTATGGTAAGGTGGATAGTGGTAAATATTTTAGAAATTATAATGCTATTTAGAAATTAGAAATTATAATGCTAATAGAGACTATACTGAGAATAGAGACTATGTGGCAAATGGTAATTTGAGAAGAGCTCCAGTTAAAAAACAGGGTAATAATAATAACTATCATCAAACTATTAATAGGTTTGATGATGTACATTCAATGACTACCCCTGATAGACCGAGAGAGCCAGTGTGGAATAGGTTAGGAGCCAAACCCAAACCTAAATCTAATCAGGTTATCCCCAGAAGTCATGATGATAATTTCTTAGAGAGGGATCATGTCAGCCCTAATGTGAGACTAGAGAACCACATACAAACAGAGGGTTTCTGGGAAACCAGAAGAAGGCCCTCAAAAAGGGCATTAGAAGTAGACGAGGAACAAGAGGAGGATGTAGAGTACAGTCAGTCAAACAGAAAAAGATTGAACTGATACGCCTCAAGAAGGAAATAATAAATCTCTCTGATGCTGAGTTGAGTAATGATGATGTTAGACTTTTAGGCAAGGGGCTTAATTTTGCACCTAAAACTAAACCAAACAAATTTAAGGTTTAAATGGATATACAGAAATTTATATGTAAGTTAACCCTGAAACGATATTTTTTGAAAGATCAGGCAAGTAGAGATCAAATGAATAAAACCTATTTAGAGAGTACTGATCTGGAAACTTTAAAAATATTAAAAGATCTTGAAAATAATCCGTACTCTAGGAATATGGAGTTAACTAAAGTAGTTGATCCTACGGATTTAAATCTCTCTGGTTTATCTGAATATGAGGAAGCCAGACCTATACGTCATACTAACTATAAAGGGAAATCTTTGTTCTATCCAGTAAATATGCAGGGTGACCAATTGCCGGTTTTTAATAAATTAGTTTGTGAAGAACGTAATATTGAACTCCCTAAGTGTAAAGTGAATAGGTTTAATGACAACCTAAACTGGAGGGAGAGAAAGGCTCTTGAGAAGTTAAAAAACAATAAGAATATTATTTTGAGAGCAGCTGACAAAGGAGGGGGATTGGTTGTCCAGAATAGGAGAGACTATGTGGCTGAAGCAAATAGACTATTAGGTGACACCTGTGTTTATAAAAAATTAGATAAGGATCCTACTATTGAATTTCAGAAGGAATTTAATATTTTGGTTATGAAAGGTAAAGAAGATATTTTATCACGGGATGAGGTTAATTTTATCATCCAGAAAAACCCTAAAGTGCCCATATTTTATCACCTGCCTAAGGTGCATAAATGTTTGAATAATCCCCCAGGTAGGCCCATTATTTCTAGGATTGGCTCTATATGCAATAGTCTATCTAAGTATGTAGACTACTATCTTCAACCTATAGTTAAGAACACTAGAGCTTTTTTAAAAGACACTACTGAAGCCATCAATAATTTTGAGGGACTGCTTTGGGAAGATGATTTTTGGTGGGCCATATATGATGTTTCTTCTTTGTATACAAACATTAAACATGAGAAGGGCATTAAAGCAATTAAACGAGCTTTCATGTACCATGACATTCCAGATATACACTTACAGATTATTTTGGATTCCATTTCATTTATTCTTTCCCATAATTATTTTGAATTTGAAGATACATTTTATTTAAAGCCCAAAGGAACGGCAATGAGGACAACATTTGCCCCCTCATATGCCAATATTTTTATGTTTAATTTTGAGGAAGAATTCATATGGAATAATAGCCCGTTTAAAAATAACATTGTCAAGTACTTTAGATACATTGACGATGTTATTATCCTATGGAAAGGCTCTTCTTTGTCCCTCTCACAGTATATCAATAAGAATAATTTTGACTTAGAATTTAGTGGTACATGTTCACAAGACAGTATTGTATTCTTGAATATTAGTCTTATGAAGGACCCAGTAGAAAATAGGGTTATAGTGAAGAATCATAAGAAAACAGTTGATTCAATGAACATCTGTATAAAATAAAAAATGGGTTTAAAAAGCATAGTGTACCAAACCATTTTTCTTTAGTTCATGGTAGTGATCCTAGGGGTCTTGAGGTTCAAATAATAGATTGGATACCACCTAATAATAGCAATAGGCTAAGAACATTGAGACAAAGAGAAACAGAATGGATCTTTAAATTGAAAAGTTTGAATCCTTCTGGACTTAACATTGATTTAGATGTACAAGCCTTTTTGTAGCTCACTGTTCTCAATGTATCCAATGTTTGAGTTATGTATCTTTGGGCTTACTGTATAATTGTAAACTGTATCATAATGATAATTAATTGATGCCTCTCTTTTTATATTGTTTCAGGAAAAAAAATTAAATTCATTATGGATGTATATATGTGTTTTTAGGTCTATCTTATGAAATTATGCTCAAAGGTTATGTGATGTATTTTAATTTGTATTTTTTATGTGGGCTTTTATATACTTGTATAATCATATAATTATGTTTATAGATGATATTATATTTAAATACAATGAATTCGTTATTTTTAAACAAAACAAACTTTTAAATATTTCAATATGTTAATTATATAAGCCGTATGTATATAAATTCTGTATTTTAAATGCAGACTTAACAATACCGTTTATCGCTTGTTGCGATCATCTTATGTGTATCCTCGTTTGGGGTTTTAAAATGGTTTTAAAATTGTTTTTTAAATATTGTCTCAAATGTATTGTTTTATCTATGTGTTATAACATTGTACCTGTTAATTATATAAGCCGTATGTGTACAAACACAGGCCTAGATTTGGAGTTCGGCGGTAGCCGTCAAAACCAGCGTTAGAGGCTCCTAACGCTGGTTTTGGCCGCCCGCTGGTATTTGGAGTCAGTGATTAAAGGGTCTAACGCTCACTTTTCAGCCGCGACTTTTCCATACCGCAGATCCCCCTACGCCATTTGCGTAGCCTATCTTTTCAATGGGATCTTTCTAACGCTGGTATTTAGAGTCGTTTCTGAAGTGAGCGTTAGAGCTCTAACGACAAAACTCCAGCCGCCTGAAAAAAGCAGGAGTTAAGAGCTTTCTGGCTAACGCCGGTTTATAAAGCTCTTAACTACTGTACCCTAAAGTACACTAACACCCATAAACTACCTATGTACCCCTAAACCGAGGTCCCCCCACATCGCCGCCACTCGATTAAAATTTTTAACCCCTAATCTGCCGACCGCCACCTACGTTATCCTTATGTACCCCTAATCTGCTGCCCCTAACCCCGCTGACCCCTATAT
The DNA here is from genome assembly GCF_027579735.1 of Bombina bombina. Taxonomy (NCBI): domain Eukaryota; kingdom Metazoa; phylum Chordata; class Amphibia; order Anura; family Bombinatoridae; genus Bombina; species Bombina bombina. The sequence continues at coordinate 542,263,065 of NC_069502.1, read as the reverse complement.
TATATTTATTAACCCCTAACTTGCCCAACACAACGTCGCCGCCAGCTACTTAAAATAATTAACCCCTAATCTTCCGACCGCAAATCGCCGCCACCTACGTTATCCCTATGTACCCCTAATCTGCTGCCCCTAACATCGACGACCCCTATATTTATTAACCCCTAATCTGCCCCCCTCAACGTCGCCAACACCTGCCTACACTTATTAACCCCTAATCTGCCGAGCGGACCTGAGCGCTACTATAATAAAGTTATGAACCCCTAACCCGCCTCACTAACCCTATCATAAATAGTATTAACCCCTAATCTGCCCTCCCTAACATCGCCGACACCTAACTTCAATTATTAACCCCTAATCTGCCGACCGGAGCTCACCGCTATTCTAATAAATTGATTAACCCCTAAAGCTAAGTCTAACCCTAACACTAACACCCCCCTAAGTTAAATATAATTTTTATCTAACGAAATAAATTAACTCTTATTAAATAAATTATTCCTATTTAAATCTAAATACTTACCTGTAAAATAAACCCTAATATAGCTACAATATAAATTATAATTATATTATAGCTATTTTAGGATTAATATTTATTTTACAGGCAACTTTGTAATTATTTTAACCAGGTACAATAGCTATTAAATAGTTAAGAACTATTTAATAGTTACCTAGTTAAAATAATAACAAATTTACCTGTAAAATAAATCCTAACCTAAGATATAATTAAACCTAACACTACCCTATCAATAAAATAATTAAATAAACTACCTACAATTACCTACAATTAACCTAACACTACACTATCAATAAATTAATTAAACACAATTCCTACAAATAAATACAATTACATAAACTAGCTAAAGTACAAAAAATAAAAAAGAACTAAGTTACAGAAAATAAAAAAATATTTACAAACATAAGAAAAATATTACAACAATTTTAAACTAATTACACCTACTCTAAGCCCCCTAATAAAATAACAAAGCCCCCCAAAATAAAAAATGCCCTACCCTATTCTAAATTAAAAAAGTTACAAGCTCTTTTACCTTACCAGCCCTGAACAGGGCCCTTTGCGGGGCATGCCCCAAGAATTTCAGCTCTTTTGCCTGTAAAAGAATAAATACAATACCCCCCCTCAACATTACAACCCACCACCCACATACCCCTAATCTAACCCAAACCCCCCTTAAATAAACCTAACACTAAGCCCCTGAAGATCTTCCTACCTTGTCTTCACCATACCAGGTTCACCGATCCGTCCTGAAGAGCTCCTCCGATGTCCTGATCCAAGCCCAAGCGGGGGCTGAAGAGGTCCATGATCCGGTCAAAGTCTTCATCCAAGCGGGGCAGAAGAGGATCTTCCATCCGATTGAAGTCATCATCCAGGCGGCATCTTCTATGGTCTTCCATCCGGAGCGAAGCGGCAGGATCCTGAAGACCTCCAGCGCGGAACATCCATCCGGACCGACGACTGAACGACGAATGACTGTTCCTTTAAGGGACGTCATCCAAGATGGCGTCCCTCGAATTCCGATTGGCTGATAGGATTCTATCAGCCAATCGGAATTAAGGTAGGAATTTTCTGATTGGCTGATGGAATCAGCCAATCAGAATCAAGTTCAATCCGATTGGCTGATCCAATCAGCCAATCAGATTGAGCTCGCATTCTATTGGCTGTTCCGATCAGCCAATAGAATGCGAGCTCAATCTGATTGGCTGATTGGATCGGCCAATCGGATTGAACTAGATTCTGATTGGCTGATTCCATTAGCCAATCAGAAAATTCCTACCTTAATTCCGATTGGCTGATAGAATCCTATCAGCCAATCGGAATTCGAGGGATGCCATCTTGGATGACGTCCCTTAAAGGAACAGTCATTCGTCGTTCAGTCGTCGGTCCGGATGGATGTTCCGCCCTGGAGGTCTTCAGGATCCTGCCGCTTCGCTCCGGATGGAAGACCATAGAAGATGCCGCCTGGATGATGACTTCAATCGGATGGAAGATCATCTTCTGCCCCGCTTGGATGAAGACTTTGACCGGATCATGGACCTCTTCAGCCCCCGCTTGGGCTTGGATCAGGACATCGGAGGAGCTCTTCAGGACGGATCGGTGAACCTGGTATGGTGAAGACAAGGTAGGAAGATCTTCAGGGGCTTAGTGTTAGGTTTATTTAAGGGGGGTTTGGGTTAGATTAGGGGTATGTGGGTGGTGGGTTGTAATGTTGGGGGGGGGGGGGGTATTGTATTTATTCTTTTACAGGCAAAAGAGCTGAAATTCTTGGGGCATGCCGCGCAAAGGGCCCTGTTCAGGGCTGGTAAGGTAAAAGAGCTTGTAACTTTTTTAATTTAGAATAGGGTAGGGCATTTTTTATTTTGGGGGGCTTTGTTATTTGATTAGGGGGCTTAGAGTAGGTGTAATTAGTTTAAAATTGTTGTAATATTTTTCTTATGTTTGTAAATATTTTTTTATTTTCTGTAACTTAGTTCTTTTTTATTTTTTGTACTTTAGCTAGTTTATGTAATTGTATTTCTTTGTAGGAATTGTGTTTAATTAATTTATTGATAGTGTAGTGTTAGGTTAATTGTAGGTAATTGTAGGTAGTTTATTTAATTATTTTATTGATAGGGTAGTGTTAGGTTTAATTATATCTTAGGTTAGGATTTATTTTACAGGTAAATTTGTTATTATTTTAACTAGGTAACTATTAAATAGTTCTTAACTATTTAATAGCTATTGTACCTGGTTAAAATAATTACAAAGTTGCCTGTAAAATAAATATTAATCCTAAAATAGCTATAATATAATTATAATTTATATTGTAGCTATATTAGGATTTATTTTACAGGTAAGTATTTAGCTTTAAATAGGAATCATTTATTTAATAAGAGTTAATTTATTTCGTTAGATAAAAATTATATTTAACTTAGGGGGGTGTTAGTGTTAGGGTTAGACTTAGCTTTAGGGGTTAATACATTTATTAGAATAGCGGTGAGCTCCGGTCAGCAGATTAGGGGTTAATAATTGAAGTTAGGTGTCGGCGATGTTAGGGAGGGCAGATTAGGGGTTAATACTATTTATGATAGGGTTAGTGAGGCGGGTTAGGGGTTCATAACTTTATTATAGTAGCGCTCAGGTCCGCTCGGCAGATTAGGGGTTAAAAAAAATATGCAGGGGTCAGCGATAGCGGGGGCGGCAGATTAGGGGTTAATAAGTGTAAGGTTAGGGGTGTTTAGACTCGGGGTACATGTTAGGGTGTTAGGTGCAGACGTAGGAAGTGTTTCCCCATAGGAAACAATGGGGCTGCGTTAGGAGCTGAACGCTGCTTTTTTGCAGGTGTTAGGTTTTTTTTTCAGCTCAAACAGCCCCATTGTTTCCTATGGGAGAATCGTGCACAAGCACGTTTTTGAGGCCGGCCGCGTCCGTAAGCAACTCTGGTATCGAGAGTTGCATTTGCGGTAAAAATGCTCTACGCTCCTTTTTTGGAGCCTAACGCAGCATTTGATTAAACTCTCGATACCAGAGTTAAATTTATGGTGCGGCCAGAAAAAAGCCCGCGGAGCGTTAACAGCCCTTTTACCGCCGAACTCCAAATCTAGGCCACTGTATTTTAAATGCAGACCTAATAATACCGTGTATTACTTATTGCGATCACTTTATGTGTGTTGTAGCCTTGATTAGGGTTTTAAATTGTTTTCAAATATTGTCTTTAGTGATGTTGCAAACTTAAAATTTTCAGTTTGCGAACCATTTACTTCAATAGGCAGGCGAATTTTAAAACCCACAGGGACTCTTTCTGGCCACAATAGTGATGGAAAAGTTATTTCAAGGGTACTAACACCTGGACTGTGGCATGCCAGAGGGGGATCCATGGCAAAACTCCCACGTAAAATTACATAGTTGATGCAGAGTCTAGTTTTAATCCATAAAGGGCATAAATCACCTAACATTCCTAAATTGTTTGGAATAACGTGCTTTAAAACATCAGGTATGATGTTGTATCTATCAGGTAGTGTAAGGGTTACGCCCGCTTGACAGTGACAGACCAAACTCCCTGTTTAACGCACCGCAAACAGTCCATTTGCACAACCGCAAACTCCCTATTTGCACAAGGTTGGATACCAAGCTAGCCATGTCCCGTTCCTTGTCCTCACTGATGTCATTGAAGGTCTCTTCCTCCACCCAGCCACGTACAACACCAAGTGTCCCCGAAAGGTGACAACAGGCCCCCTGGGATGCCTGCTGTGTTTGGTCTTCCACCTCCTCAAAGCCACCTTCCTTCTCTGACTCCTCGTCTTCAGACTCCTCTCTCTGCATTGCCTCTCTCTGCGTTATTATAAGGTGTGTTAAGTAGTACTATTTTTATCAGTTTAATCCCTGTTCCATCCCCTATCAGGGGACGTGTATATGGCATGGATTTTAGGAACCGGGAAATGGAAAAAAATGCTTGGTCGGTCCTCCTACTTCAAATTTGGGGCACTGCACGTGCAATCTAATGTGCCACCAGATAGGAGTGGTGTGTTAAGTAGTACTATTCCTATCAGTTTAATCCCTGTTAAGTGCCTTTTTTATGTTTGGTTTTTGAAGCCACAGTGCAGCACCAGAGGCCAGAAAAATTTGGCATGTACACATGCCTGAAAAATTAGGTATTGTTGCAGCCGCTGCTACAGAAAAATTGATGTTTGTTTCCCAGGAAGAACGTGCCCTAAAAAATTGCGGCTTGAATCCTAGTTGGTGGCGGATAAGTCACGCAAGTCATCCGGCATTCGAAGATAAAATACAGCACCGTGTGGACCATTTTTAGCCCAAGGCAGCTCATCTCATCAGGCCTTTTTTACTTGAATGTATTGCCCAATGTCAGTCCCTTTGGGATCCATCCCTCATTCATCTTAATAAAGGTGAGGTAATCTAGACTTTTTTGACCTAGGCGACTTCTCTTCTCAGTGACAATACCTCCTGCTGCACTGAAGATCCTTTCTGACAGGACACTTGAAGCGGGGCAGGACAGAAGTTCTATTGCAAATTGGGATAGCTCAGGCCATAGGTCAAGCCTGCACACCCAGTAGTCAAGGGGTTCATTGCTCCTCAGAGTGTCGAGATCTGCAGTTAAGGCGAGGTAGTCTGCTACCTGTCGGTTGAGTCGTTCTCTGAGGGTGGACCCCGAAGGGCTGTGGCGATGCATAGGAGTTAAAAAGCTCTGCATGTTCTCCATCAACAACACGTCTGTAAAACGTCCTGTCCTTGCCGGCATGGTCGTGGGAGTTGGAGGATTACTTTCACCTCTTTCCCTGTTAGATTCCCGTTGTGCTGTGACATCACCCTTATACGCTGTGTAAAGCATACTTTTTAATTTATTTTGGAACTGCTGCATCCTTTCTGACTTGTGGTAATTCGGTAACATTTCAGGCACTTTATGCTTATACCGGGGGTCTAGTAGCATGGACACCCAGTACAGGTCGTTCTCCTTCAGCTTTTTTATACGAGGGTCACTCAACAGGCACGACAGCATGAAAGACCCCATTTGCACAAGGTTGGATGCCGAGCTACTCATGTCCCGTTCCTCATCCTCAGTGATCTCACTGAAGGTATCTTCTTCCCCCCATCCATGTACAACACCACGGGTACCAGATAGGTGACAACGAGCACCCTGGGATGCCTGTTGTAGTTGGTCTTCCTCCTCCTCCTCAAAGCCACATTCCTCCTCTGACTCCTCTTCCTCACAATCCTCTTTTCAGCGTTGCCGCTGGTCCAGCAAGCGATGCTGATAAGGCTGTTTCTGCTGGTGATGGTGACCACAACTCTTCCTCTTCACGCTCATCTATGGCCTGATCCAGTACTCTTCGCAGGGCACGCTCCAGGAAGAAAACAAATGGTATGATGGTGCCTTCGGTGCGACTGACTAGGTTTGTCACCTCCTCAAAAGGACACATGAGCCTACAGGCATTGCGCATGAGCGTCCAGTAACATGGCAAAAAAATTCCCAGCTCCGCAGAGGCTGTCCTAGCACCCCGGTCATACAAATACTCGTTAACAGCTTTTTCTTGTTGGAGCAGGCGGTCGAACATTAGAAGTGTTGAATTCCAACGTGTCGGGCTGTCGCAAATCAAGTGCCTCACTGGCATGTTGTTTCGGAAAAGTGCGCCATGGCCGTGTAGGAACACCTCAAATGGCCACACACCTTCCTGGCCTGCTTCCGGACGTCCTTTAAGCCTGGGTACTTATGCACAAAGTACGTTGTACGATCAGATTACACACATGTGCCATGCACGGCACATGTGTCAACTTGCCCAATTTCAATGCCGCTACCAAATTACTTTCATTGTCAGAAACCACTTTGCCGATCTCCAGTTGGTGCGGAGTCAGCCACTGATCCACCTGTGCATTCAGGGAAGACAGGAGTGCTGGTCCGGTGTGACTCTCTGCTTTCAGGCAAGTCAACCCCAAGACGGCGTGACACTGCCGTATCCGGGATGTGGAATAGTACCTGCGGAGCTGGGGGGGTGCCGTTGATGTGGAGCAAGACGCAGCAGCAGAAGAGGACTCAGCCGAGGAGGTTATGGAAGAGGATGGAGTTGGAGGAGTAGAGGAGGTGGCAGCAGGCCTGCCTGCAAGTCGTGGTGGTGTCACCAACTCCTCCTCTGCAGAGCCACGCATTTCATGCTTGTCAGCCGTCAGCAGGTTTACCCAATGCGCAGTGTAGGTGATATACCTGCCCTGACCATGCTTTGCAGACCAGCTATCAGTGGTCATATGGACCCTTGCCCCAACACTGTGTGCCAGACATGCCATTACTTCCTTTGGCACAATCGAGTACAGGTTGGGGATTGCCTTTTGTGCAAAGAAATTTCGGCTGGGTACCTTCCACTGCGGTGTCCCAATAGCTACAAATTATTTGAACGCCTCAGACTCCACCAGCTTGTAAGGTAAAAGCTGGCGGGCTAACAGTTCAGACAAGCCATCTGTCAGACGCCGGGTAAGGGGGTGACTTTGTGACATTGGCTTCTTACACTCAAACATGTCCTTGACAGACACCTGACTGTGGGCAGATTAACAGGAACTGCTCTGGAAGAGAGACGGAGTGGAGGATGGTTGAGAGGGAGCAAGGAGGACAGCAGTGGTTGACGTGGCTGAAGATGCTGGACCAGGAGGAGGATGGCGGCTTTGAATTTGTGTGCTGCTTCTACTCATGTGTTGATCCCATAGGTGTTTGTGATGTTCAATCATGTGCCTTCACAAAGCAGTTGTACCTAGGTGGGTGTTGGACTTCCCACGACTCAGTTTCTTTTGGCACAGGTTGCAAATGGCATCGCTGTTGTCAGAGGCAGACACACAAAAAAAATGCCACACTGCTGAGCTCTGCTATAACGGCATTCTGGTGGTGGCAACAGCATGCATCGATTGGCGTGCTGTCTGGCTGACCCCGGGTGTGGATGCATGCTGTCTGACTGTGCCACTAGCTCCTTGTGAGGACCTCCCCCTGCTTCCAACTCGTCTCCTCCTCCTCCTCTCTGTCTCCCCATCTGAACTTTCCCCCTGTTCTTCTTCTCTTCTAGGGGGCACCAAATTGACATCCAGGGACGCATCGTCATCATCAACTGCTTCACTTGAATCTGACAAATCAACAAAGGAAGCAGCAGCGGGTACAACATCATCATCATCAGACCGTACGTCCATGTCTGTAATGCTGCCTGACTGAGACATATCACTGTTATCTACATCCTCTGTCAATGATGGTTGTGCATCACTCATTTCTTCCAACTGATGTGTAAAAAACTCCTCTGACAGATCAAGTGAAGCGGCTGTGGTGCTAGTGTTGGTGGCGGCGGCAGGCGGGCGAGTGGTAACTTGAGAGGTGCCCGAAGATAAGCTGGAGGAGGATGGTGTGTCAAGGTTCAGAGCGGAAGCTATAGAAGATTGGGTGTCCTGTGTTATAAAGTCAACTATGCCCTCCTCAGAACTTTTCGAGTTCATGGGATGTGGCCTCTGAACACTGGGCATTATTCTAGTGCCAAAGGGAATCACAGCACCACAATCATGATGGCACCTGTGGGGTGGCCTGCCTCTGCCTGTCATTTTTTTTTAAAATGTACACTTACACTACTATTAAACAAGATATGAGTGGTGCCACTGGGCAAGTGGGCACAGTATAAGCTGTGAGACTGACACAAAAAAGCAGACTGATGTTTCACAGTCCAAAAAGTTTTTTTTTGTTTTTAAATGTACACTTACACTACTATTAAACAAGATATGTGTGGTGGCACTGGGCAAGTGGGCACAGTATACGCTGTGAGCCTGACACAAAAAAGCAGACTGATGTTTCACAGTCCAAAAAGTTTTTATTTTTTTAACTGTACACTACTATTAAACAAGATATGAGTGGTGGCACTGGGCAAGTGGGCCCAGTATAAGCTGTGAGCCTGAAACAAAAAAGCAGACTGATGTTTCACAGACTCAGTCCAAAAAGTTTTTTTTGTTTTTAAATGTACACTTACACTACTATTAAACAAGATATGAGTGGTAGCACTGGGCAAGTGGGCACAGTATATGCTGTGAGCCTGACACAAAAGAGCAGACTGATGTTTCACAGTCCAAAAAGTTTTTATTTTTTTAAATGTACACTTACACTACTATTAAACAAGATATGAGTGGTGGCACTGGGTGAGTGGGCCCAGTATAAGCTGTGAGCCTGAAACAAAAAAGCAGACTGATGTTTCACAGTCCAAAATTTTTTTTTTGTATTTAAATGTACACTTACACTTCTATTAAACAAGATATGAGTGGTGGCACTGGGCAAGTGGGCCCAGTATAAGCTGTGAGCCTGACACAAGAAAGCAGACTGATGTTTCACAGTCCAAAAAGTTTTTTTTGTTTTTAAATGTACACTTACACTACTATTAAAGAAGATATGAGTGGTGGCACTGGGCAAGTGGGCACAGTATACGCTGTGAGCCTGACACAAAAAAGCAGACTGATGCTTCACAGTCCAAAAAGTTTTTATTTTTTTAAATGTACACTTACACTACTATTAAACAAGATATGAGTGGTGGCACTGGGCAAGTGGGCTAAGTATAAGCTGTGAGCCTGAAACAAAAAAGCAGACTGATGTTTCAGAGACTCAGTCCAAATTTTTTTTTTTGTTTTTAAATGTACACTTACACTACTATTAAACAAGATATGAGTGGTGGCACTGGGCAAGTGGGCACAGTATATGCTGTGAGCCTGACACAAAAAAGCAGACTGATGTTTCACAGTCCAAAAAGTTTTTATTTTTTTAAATGTACACTTACACTACTATTAAACAAGATATGAGTGGTGGCACTGGGCAAGTGGGCACAGTATATGCTGTGAGCCTGACACAAAAAAGCAGTCTGATGTTTCACAGTCCAAAAAGTTTTTTGTTTTTAAATTTACACTACTGTTACACCAGATATGAGTGGTGGCACTGGGCAAGTGGGCACAGTATACTCTGTGAGCCTGGCACACATGCTGGCAGGCAGGCAACTGCAATTAGATTACACTAGCAGACTGATGTTTCACAGTCAAAAAAGTTTTATTTTTTTAAATTTACACTACTGTTACACCAGATATGAGTGGTGGCACTGGGCAAGTGGGCCTGGCACACAAACTGGCAGGCAGGCAGGCAACTGCAATTAGATTATACTAGCAGACTGATGTTTCAAAGTCAAAAAAGTTTTTTTTTTTTAATTTACACTACTGTTACACCAGATATGAGTGGTGGCACTGGGCAAGTGGGCCTGGCACACACGCTGGCAGGCAGGCAACTGCAATTAGATTACACTAGCAGACTGATGTTTCACAGTCAATTTTTTTTTTTTTAATTTACACTACTGTTACACCAGATATGAGTGGTGGCACTGGGCAAGTGGGCCTGGCACACACGCTGGCAGGCAGGCAACTGCAATTAGATTACACTAGCAGACTGATGTTTCACAGTCAATTTTTTTTTTTTTTTAATTTACACTACTGTTACACCAGATATGAGTGGTGGCACTGGGCAAGTGGGCCTGGCACACAAACTGGCAGGCAGGCAGGCAACTGCAATTAGATTATACTAGCAGACTGATGTTTCAAAGTCAAAAAAGTTTTTTTTTTAATTTACACTACTGTTACACCAGATATGAGTGGTGGCACTGGGCAAGTGGGCCTGGCACACACGCTGGCAGGCAGGCAACTGCAATTAGATTACACTAGCAGACTGATGTTTCACAGTCAATTTTTTTTTTTTTTTAATTTACACTACTGTTACACCAGATATGAGTGGGGTCACTGGGCAAGTGGGCAGAGTATATGCTGTGAGTCTGGCACACATGCTGGCAGGCAGGCAACTGCAATTAGATTACACTAGCAGACTGATGTTTCACAGTCAAAAAAGTTTTTTTTTTTTAAATTTAAACTACTGTTACACCAGATATGAGTGGTGGCGCTGGGCAAGTGGGCCTGGCACACACGCTGGCAGGCAACTGCAATTAAATTACACTAGCAGACTGATGTTTCAAAGTAAAAAAAGTTTTTTTTTTTTTAAATTTACACTACTGTTACACCAGATATGAGTGGTGGCACTGGGCAAGTGGGGCTGGCACACACGCTGGCAGGCAACTGCAATTAGATTACACAAGCAGACTGATGTTTCACAGTCAAAAAAGTTTTTTTTTTAATTTACACTACTGTAACACCAGATATGAGTGGTGGCACTGGGCAAGTGGGCCTGGCACACATGCTGGCAGGCAGGCAACTGCAATTAGATTACACTAGCAGACTGATGTTTCACAGTCAAAAAAGTTTTTTTTTTTTAATTTACACTACTGTTACACCAGATATGAGTGGTGTGGCACTGGGCAAGTGGGTCTGGCATACACGCTGGCAGGCAGGCAACTGCAATTAGATTACACTAGCAAACTGATGTTTCACAGTCAAAAAAGTTTTTTTTTTTAATTTACACTACTGTTACACCAGATATGAGTGGTGGCACTGGGAAAGTGGGTCTGGCACACATGCTGGCAGGCAGGCAACTGCAATTAGATTACACTAGCAGACTGATGTTTCACAGTCAAAAACGTTTTTTTTTTTAAATTTACACTACTGTTACACCAGATATGAGTGGTGGCACTGGGTAAGTGGCTTGGCAAGCAGGCAACTGCAATTATATTACACAGGAAAAAAAATGATTTTCTAGCCTTAAAAAAAGGCTTCTTGGGGTGCTGTACTTACAGCAGAGATCAGATGAGTCCTTCAGGACTGTAGTGGACACTGAATACACTAGCCTAGCTATCAATTTCCCTATTAAATCAGCAGCAGCTACACTGTCCCTCATCTCACTAAGAATGCACCTTCCAAATGAATCTAAAATGGCTGCTGTTCAGGAGCTGGGAGGGTCTGGGAGGGAGGGTCTGCTGCTGATTGGCTGGAATGTGTCTGCAGACTGTGAGATACAGGGTCAAAGTTTACTCAATGATGATGAATAGGGGGCGGATCGAACATTGCATATGTTCGCCCGCAACGGCGAACACGAACATGCTATGTTCGCCGGGAAATATTCGCCGGCGAACTATTTGCGACATCACTAATTGTCTTATATGAATTGTTTTATCTATGTATTATATCATTGTATCTGGTGGCAAATTAATTCTCGCCAGAGTGAGGGTGTGTGTGTTTAGCGCAATCGGATTGGTGAGTCACAATACCCAATCAGGAAGAAGTATAGGCTTGAAATAGTGACACTACCTTCTATTTCACATTCTGCTCTTGAAAAAGCCAGGGCGTTGTAAGGTTTTAACAGTATGTGTGTTAAAATCTTGTGTTTATAAATTGTAGTTTTGTAGCTGAGATTTGCTTCTAAGGAAAAATGTTATTAACCTTAGCAATGAACAAAATCAGCAGATTTAATTAAGTGTTGCAAGAGTTCTCATTTAACATGAAAATGAATTGTGCAGAGACAAACAAGTAATATAAATGCCCAGCAATATATACTTTGATTAATAATTTAGAGTTCAGGAAACTGTATACAAATGTATCTGAATGTGAGAACAATAGGTTTGTTTCAAGCAAAGCACAGAAATATAGTAGTAAAAGTTCAAGCAAGCAAACAAACAATGTCAGGTAATTCCTTATACAAAAGTTATACTTGCGATTTCAGGCTTGCAAATAGATGCACAACAGAGAGCTGAAATGAAGAGGATTGCAGTCTGTTAAATGGAGGTTTGTTATCCAAATATCCCAGCTGCTTCAGAGATGTGTGTAGATTCACAAAGTTCCTTGTAAGCAGGATTCCTAGCAAGCTGACAGGAGGTCAGAAGCCAGAATGAGGCTGATATGCACAGGAAATCACTCAGGAATGAATTGAGGAAAACAGCAAATAAATCACTGTTTGAAACAAAAAGGAAACTGAATAAATGTTTCAAAATTCTTATGAAAAGGTAGCCTGATTTGAGGTTGTTAAATCCAGAGTAAGATACAGCTAGACTATTAACAAAATACTCAAGCAATGTCTGCTCAAACGAAGTGAGGTTAAGTAGCTTAGGAGAGAAAGGGGTGGAGAGAGACTTAAAGGTACAGAATCCTTACAGGCGTACTACGGGGGAAACGCATCAAGCTTATTGGACCAACTCTGAAGGACCGGAGGAAGTTCCCTGCTGTGGTCTCAGCTGTGTGCAGTTGAAAGATTGCCGGTGAGACGTACGAGTCAGCTGTGGAGTTTCCTGTCTGGACTGCATATGTTCACGTCATTGATTGTGAAATGCTTATTATAACTTACTTCTTGTAAGTAGAATCTGTGCTGTCATGTCATTTTCTGTGTGAATAAATTACTACCTTGAATTTGGTCCCTTTGCGCTGTTCCCTTTCTCACAGTTGGTTCAATTTCCATACCCTCACACCACATTTAATGATTTGAGATCCTGATGGAAAAACAGACCTTGAGACAGAAGGTCTAGCCTTAATGAAAGTGGCCAAGGTTAGCAACTGGACATCCGGACAAGATCTGCATACCAAAACCTGTAAGGCCATGCTGGAGCTACCAACAACACAAACGATTGTTCCATGATGATTTTGGAGCCTGAGGATCCCTGGACCTGGACAGGTACCTGGGAAGTTTCTTGTTTAGATCGGAAGCCATCAGATCTATTTCTGGAAGACCCCACATCTGAGAAAACACATCTGGATGTGTAAAGTCTGATGGCTGAGTTAATCCGCTTCCCAATTGTCTATACCTGGGATATGAACTGCAGAAATTAGACAGGAGCTGGATTCCACCCAAGCAAGTATCCAAGATACTTCTTTCATGGCTTGGGGGCTGCGAGTCCCACCCTGATGATTGACATATGCCACAGTTGTGCTATTGTCTGTCTGAAAACAAATGAACGGTTCTCTCTTCAACAGAGGCCACACCTGAAGAGCCCTGAAGATAGCACAGAGTTCTAAAATATTGGTTGGTAACCTCGCTTCTTGAGGTTTCCAAACCCCTTGTGCTGTCAGAGATCCCCAGAGAGCTCCCCAACCTACTTCTCTCTGTTGTGATCACAGACCAGGTTGGATGAACAAAAGATGCCCCTTGAACTATACGATGGTGATCTAACCACCAAGTTAGAGAGAGTCGAACATTGGGATTTAAGGATATTAATTGTGATATCTTTGTATAATCCCTGCACCATTGGTTCAGCATACAAAGCTGGAGAGGTCTCATATGAAAACGAGCAAAGGGGATCGCGTCCGATGCTGCAGTCATGAGACCTAAAACTTCCATGCACATAGCCACTGAAGGGAATGACTGAGACTGAAGGTTCCGACAAGCTGAAACCAATTTTAGTTAAATTCTTTTTATTAGACAAGAGATCGTACAGAGAATATAACACATACACATTGGCAAAAATTTAAAGCAAGTAGAGATGATACTGCTTCTATAGATTCACATTCTCTTAAGATTTAAAGTAAAACAATAATAACGAGGTATTATCAAACAATATAACAATAATTTCAAGTAACAGTTGTTCAATCTCAGAACATTTAACAAGGTGATCTATGATATAATTTTGACTTCCTAGTAGAGAACCACACTAACATTGTATAATTGTACATATTGGGTATTTTTTATAGGTGGAAAGGATCAAATATTTCTAATATATTCGTCCCACATTGCTTGTAACATTATAAAACTTTCAGTATTCCCTTTTTTATACACTGAGTATTCCTCCAATTCCAACAGTTCAGTAACCTTGGCTCGCCACATCGTCAATGAGGGAACCTCTCTAGACTTCCACATTTTAGCTATAAGAGTTTTGACACTGTTGGTAAAAATCCTAAATAGAGGGAGAAGTTGCTTAGAAGGGAGAAGAGTTGTCTTGTTTAATAGCCAAATCAAAGGGTCTGGAGATATAGTTATTTTGAAAATATGCTCAACTTCCCTTATGAGTTGATACCAAAAGTGATTGAGCTGGGAGCGCCACCACCACATGTGGCCCATACCACTTCCCATGTGTCCGCATCTCCAGCATCTATTACTGAGCTTAGGGTATAAGCAATGGAGCCTGCGGGGGGTTAGATACCAACAATGCAGGATTTTATAGTTTGTTTCCAAAATAGAGGAAGAGGTAGATGATTTTTTTGTGTTTAAAAATATATTAGTCACTGTTTGGGGGAGGATGATGACTCCCAGCTCTCTTTCCCACATTTCAGTAGAGTGTGGAAGGTTACCTGGGGGAGGGTGTGTGAGAATTTTGTAGATAGTAGACAGTGAATGTTTAACTGGGGAAGTTACGAGAAATAGTTTCTCCATATTGGTGGGATTGCGGACCATGTTATTTTTATTTTTGTGAGTGTATATGTAGTTATGCAGTCTTCTATATGAGAACCAATTTCTCGCCCATTCAAAACCTTTCTCTATCAATTGGTCCTGTGTGCATATTGTTTCATTGGTGGTGACGTGGTGTATAAGTGTGTCGGGTAGCCCCAGGACAGAAGAGCTCAAATTACTTAGTGAAGATAGAGAGAAATCGGGGTTATGGAGTAAAGAGGTTAGTGGGCTCGGACTAGAGGAAATGTGTGAATAATGTATAGAGGCCCAGTTCCAATGGGAGGCTGTTTCCTTTATAATAGGATTGGGGATGTGCCTAATCTTATCTTGGAAGTCTGCCCTCCAGAATAAGTTATGTAATGGTATAACAGGCCCTAGATGGTTTTCAAGGTGAACCCATCTCCTCTGTGTGTCTCCCACCCTCCAGTCAAGCAACCTCTGCAAAAATATCAAAGTTCTATATGCTTCTAAATTAGGTATTCCCAGACCACCATGAGATCTAGACAAGGTCATGGTATTTTTATCAATTCTGGGTGGTTTTCTTTGCCACATGAAGGCGCTAAATAGGTTTTGCATCTGAGGTATATATTTAGGGGGTAGGGGGATCGGTAGCGCTTCCATGATATAGAGGAGTCTAGGGAAGATATTCATTTTTAAAGTATTAATTCGTCCCCACCAGTTTAATTTCTTTGAGCTCCAGGAGGACAAATCTCTCGTAATTGCCGATTTAATTGGGAGAAAGTTAGCTGAGTAGATCTTATCGATCGAGTCAGTAAGATATATGCCTAGATATTTCATGGAAGCCTTACACCATTTAAAGGGGCAACTGTTTTAAATTGAGTTTAGTGAGTCTAGTGGGAGGCAGAAGCCCATTATTTCAGATTTATTTTGATTTATCAGGAAGTTTGTTAGGTTATGAAAGACGGAAAACTCCGTCAATAGGAGGGGGGGATGGAGTGTTCAGGGTTAGTAATTGTGAAGAGGATATCATCGGAAAAAAGGGATAACTTATAGGTTTCCTGTCTTACTGGTATTCCTGTGATCGCTGGGTTATTTCTAATCTTGGCGGCTAGGGTTTCAATGAGGAGCGCAAACAGTAAGGGTGAAAGAGGGCATCCTTGGCGTGTTCCATTGTTTATATCTATAGGGGGCGAAAGAGAGCCATTAACTAAAATACGGACACTAGGTGATACATATAATGCGAATATTCATTTCAGGGTGATGGAGCTAAAACCGAATGCTTCTAAAGCTGCCCTCAGAAAGGACCAGTTGACCCGGTCAAAGGCCTTTTCGGCATCTGTAGATATTATTACTGAGGGGATGTGTGTATTTGTGATGTGCCAGATTAGATGTAGGTTGTGAACTGTGTTGTCCCTCGCCTCGCGCCCGGGCACAAAGCCCACCTGATCGTTATGCACTAGGTTGGGGAGAAACTGGTTTATACGGTTTGTTCGAATTTTCGCAAAAATCTTTAAGTCAGTATTAATAAGCAAAATCGGGCGGTAGTGTGATATTTGGTCTGGTGATTTACCTGGCTTAAGTATTAGAGAGATGTGTGCCTGCAGTGAGGACGGAGAAAACTTACCGCTAGAGTCTATGCTCTGATAATATTTTAAGAGGTATGGTGACAGTATTTCTTTGAATTGAGTATAATAGGAGTTGCTAAAACCATCGGGGCCCGGGGCTTTACCCGAGGGAAGAGAGGAGATAGTTTCTATAAGTTCTTCTTCGGATAGTGGGGCATCTAGAGTTTCAATTTGTTCTGAAGTTAGCTTAGGGAGATTTAGGTTTGATAGATAGTCTGCTATGTCGGCTGGTGTGGGATCATTCGTATCTCGTCTAATATTATAAAGGTTGTCATAGAAGTCCGTGAATGCTTTCATGATGTCAACAGTGGACGATTGTAAGTTACCCGAGGGACCGCGTACTTTCATTATATATTGTTTATTTGTTCCTCTTTTTAGTTGTCTGGCCAGCATTTTCCCCTGTTTATTGGCTCCCTCATAATATATTTTTTTAAGAAACAGAGCTCTTTTTTTTGCTTCAGTACCTAGGAAAATGTGCAGTTGATCTCGTTTATGCCTAAGGCTATATAATAGTGAGGTATTCGTAGGGTATGTTTTGTGTAATGTCTGCAGCTTATCTATATCTTCTAATAGGGACTGAAGGTAGCTGTTTTGTTGTTTAATCTTGGCAGCTTTTATTGCAATGATCTCGCCTCTAATCACGCATTTGTGAGCATTCCAGATGTTATGTATATCGGTGTCGGGGGTGTCATTTCTATTAAAGTAATCAATTAACGATTTTTGAATCTGGATATAAATCAGGGGATATCGAAGGAGGGAATCGTCGAATCTCCAGCAAGTATTGGAGGGTGACGAGGTAGGCCATTTAAGGTGGCAGCTGATTTTGGCATGGTCTGACCAAGTAATAGGGTAAATGTCAGTGTGGGTGACATAGGATAGACTGTTGACATCTGTGAAAAAATAATCGATTCTGGTATATAAGTGATGTGGGTTTGAATAAAACATTAAATCTTTATCGTCAGGGTGATGTAGGCGCCAAGTGTCATGCAGAGCCAATTGTGAGAGGGTTAATTTGATTTGTTTAAGTGTTTTGTTAGGTACCGAGGACATGCCTGTGGAGCAGTCAAGTGCTAGGTCTAGCGCAAGGTTGAAGTCTCCACCTAGTATTAAACTGCCCCTAGATGTTTCAAGGAGTTTTTTGTTAATCTGGAGAAAGAAGGAGAATGGGTCAACATTAGGGGCGTAAATGTTTGCTAGCATTACCAGCTTATGAAATAGGTATCCCACTACTATAATGTATCTGCTTTGTCTTTGTGTGTCAAAATTTCTCGAAATGGCAATCTACTGTTCACTAATATCCCAACCCCATTGTGTTTAGTAGTGTGTGAGGAGAGGAAGACCTCTCCAAATTTTTTGAGGCCGGCCTTAGGTTCGAATCCTCTTTTAAAGTGTCTCCTGATTGAATAAAATATCTGCTTTTATTCTTTTATATTCCCGTAGTGCTAGGGATCTTTTATATGGGCTGTTAAATCCTTTTACATTGTGGGTGATTAACTTTATATTTTTCTCATGTGTGGTCTCCATATTGTCGAGTAGATATAGATTAGCATGACATGAAGTCTATCTGAAGTTATAACATAGTCTGAGACTAGAACAAAATAATAAATAGAGTAAAAATCAACCAAAAACATAACATTGCATAGAGATTTTGAAAAACAATAAAACATAGTAACTAAAACATATGTAATTAGTGTACGAAACATTCTAACATACACCTTACTAAGGGGGAAAATACATCGCCTAACTAACTCTCTAGCTAGTATTATTTTAGTTCGGCCTTGGAGGAGACAATATAGACATGTTAAAATGGTCAACTGAAAGGACAGTCAGCTAGTTATTTTATTCATTTGTGTGTGTATTTATTTACCTGATCGTTTGGAGGAGCCTTAAGATTGTAGCTGGGTGGGAGGGAGAGAGGAAAAGGGAGGGGGGGGGGAGAAACATTGATTTGTGCACCAGTTACGTGTTTAAATCAAAGAGCATTGCACATATTATTTAGATACCTGCAATACCTTTCCTATCCCAGGGCAGAGCACCCTTGAAGTAGCTGCATTGTGTTTTGTTAAATACATTCCTATTCTTAACGAAAAACATCTTTAAAACTTACAACAAGTTTAAAACTTATAACAAACTTAAACCTGTACAGTACATTACCACATTATGTGTTGTATCACTTCCTTGTATAGGCAGAGTCCTCATACAATGTAGCAGTCTGAAAGAACCATATGGCTGAGACCTGAAAATTACCCATGTAGGGTTTTAGTAGTGAGATAGCATTACCCACTTCACCCTCAATAAAGTAGTACATTTTTAAATGTTCAGGTATGTCCATATCTCATCGTGGCGGTGCACCATCTTTGGGGCGCTGTGGGTTTGTTCTTCTCCGTTTTGATTGAACCCTTTGCCATTGAGGTCGCTGGTCTCTTGGGTGCGAGGGTTTGTGTTCTGCAGACGTGGATGGGATGTTAAGGACTTAAAACTTGATGTTGAGAGATCTAGAGAGATGGTCTAGATCATTGTAATCCTTGTAGATAATCTGGGATCCTTCGTGATTTATTACCAGGCTAAACGGTAACCCCCAGTGGTATTTTATACAATGCTCTTGTAGCGTGCTCGTTATAAATTTGATTTCCTTCCGTCTTTGGATCGTGTATGGGCTGAGGTCCTGATAGATTTGTAATGTATGACCTTCATATGAGATAGACTGTTGGGACCGTGCCACCTGCCAGATGTTGTCTTTAGTAGTAAAACGCAGAAATCTGATAATTACATCACGTGGAGGCAGTGGGGGTTTAGGTAGAGGGTGCGAGGGTTTGTGTTCTGCAGACGTGGATGGGATGTTAAGGACTTAAAACTTGATGTTGAGAGATCTAGAGAGATGGTCTAGATCATTGTAATCCTTGTAGATAATCTGGGATCCTTCGTGATTTATTACCAGGCTAAACGGTAACCCCCAGTGGTATTTTATACAATGCTCTTGTAGCGTGCTCGTTATAAATTTGATTTCCTTCCGTCTTTGGATCGTGTATGGGCTGAGGTCCTGATAGATTTGTAATGTATGACCTTCATATGAGATAGACTGTTGGGACCGTGCCACCTGCCAGATGTTGTCTTTAGTAGTAAAACGCAGAAATCTGATAATTACATCACGTGGAGGCAGTGGGGGTTTAGGTAGAGGCCGTAGTGCCCTATGCGCCCTGTCTATATCTTCAGATAGAATATTTGGAGAGTTTGGGGAGAGATGTTGAAATAAGCCTTTGAGGTAATTTTTAAGCTGGTCTGGAGGGATAGACTCTGGGAATCCACGGATGCGCAAATTATTTCTGCGTCCGCGATTGTCAAGGTCCTCAACTTTATCCTGCAGGGACTGGACCATAGAGTCCTGGATAGATAGTTGCTGAGTGTTTGAGCTAACAAGGTTGTTCAAAGTCTCTTGGTCCTCTTCCAAGCATTCAATTCTATTACCCATCTCATTTAAGTCCTTTTTCAGATCTCTTAATTCCTCCTTAATAAATGCTTTTAGTGAATCAAGGTCTGATTTTGAAGGCAAAGATACCAGTCTTGCTTGTATGGCCTGTAAGTGGTCTTGCTGATTTTGTGAAAATGGGGTAGAACTGGGCGCACAAGGCATCTCATCTGCCTCCATGACTGCAGTAGTAGCTGTGTCAGTCGCCTGAAAAAAGGAAGAGACTGAAGGGGTCTGCTGCTGAGCCTTTGTGGGTTTTTCTGGCTTCTGCCCCTTTTTAGAGGCCATTATTATGCCTGGGAGTGTGTGTGGGGATTAGGGAAAGGCTTTGGGGCTTTATTTTGTTAAAATATAGCTGGGGGTACAAAGCAGTGCCAAAACCCCTGTTTGTTGCAGAAGCAGGCTTTCTATATAGCATATAAAGTATTAAAGTGCGCTAGGGTTTCTTAATTAACTTCACTACTAGGGGTATAAAAGCTACAATTGACTAATGCAGCCTAAAGCCCCTGATTACTGCCACCAATTGATCACATAAACTCCGGGTTTATTGTAGCTGGGCACCCGCTGGAAACTTGTGTCCTGCCCCGGGCCTGTTACATGTAAAGGTGTGCGTCTCTCTGTGCTATATTACCTTGTGGGTTTTGCGTCCTGCTTCTTGGGCCCTGCAGAGATCAATGCGGCCTGTATCTTTCGAGGAAGCGAGCTGTGCAGTGGCCTCTTTTATTGCCGTGTCTGAGGTGTAAGCTTTTGGCGGCCTCCGGTCAATAGCGCTATGGGAGCTCTGTAGAACTCATCTGATGGCTTCATCCGATGGCTTAGGAAGAACAGGTCCCTTCAGATCTAAGATGGCGGCGTACCTGGAGTTGTTGAGAAAACCCGGTTAATAGCAAAAGGAGGTCCGGGGTTTGTCAGCTGACAGGGTAGTCTGTGTGAGTAACGGGGCTCCTCCGGTCCTTCAGAACATTAATTGGGCTGTGTCTGATTCATTAATTAAACTTAGAGAGACCTGGCTGACACGGAGCTGTGTCAATATGCGGCCATGTACCAGCATGGCGTAACTCCGCCCCAAGCTGAAACCAATTTTAATCGTCTCTTGTCTGTTAGAGACAGAATCATGGACACTGAATCTATCTGGAAACCTAAAAAGGTTACCCTTGTCTGAGGAATCAAATAACTTTTTGGTAAATTGATCCTCCAACCATGTCTTTGAAGAATCAACACTAGTTGATTCGTGTGAGATTCTGCAGAATGTAAAGACTGAGCTGGTACCAAGATAGTGTCCAAATAAGGAAATACTGCAATACCTCGATCTCTGATTACAGAGAGTAGGGCACCGAGAACTTTCGAAAAAATTCTTGGAGCTGTCGCTAGGCCAAACAGAAGAGCGACAAATTGATAATGCTTGTCTAGAAAAGAGAATCTCAGAAACCGATAATGGTCTGGATGAATCGGAATATAAAGATATGCATCCTGTAAGTCTATTGTGAACATATAATGCCCTTGCTGAACAAAAGGCAGAATAGCCCTTATAGTCACCATTTTGAAAGTTGGCACTCTTACATAACGATTGAAAATTTTCAGATCCAGAACTGACCTGAAAGAATTTTCTTTCCTTGGGACAATGAATAGATTTTAATAAAACCCCAGACTCTGTTCCTGAAACGGAACTGCTATGATTACCCCTGAAAGCTCCAGGTCTGAAACACACTTCAGAAAAGCTTGAGCCTTTACTGGATTTACTGGGATGCGTGAAAGATAAAACCTTCTCACAGGAGGTCTTACTCTGAATCCTATTCAGTACCCTTGAGAGACAATACTCTGAATCCAATGATTTTGGAAAGAATCTGTCCAAATGTTTTGGAAGAATCTTAATCTGCCCCTTACCAGCTGAGCTGGAATGAGGGCCACACCTTCATGTAGACTTGGGGGCTGGCTTTGGTTTCTTAAACAGTTTGGATTTACTCCAACTTGAAGAAGGTTTCCAATTGGAACCAGTATCTTTGGGGGAAGGATTAGGTTTCTGTTCCTTATTTTGTCGAAAAGAATGAAAGCTGTTAGAAGCTTTAGATTTACCCTTAGTTCTTTTATCCTGAGGCAATAAAACTCCCCTCCCCCCAGTGACAGTTGAAATAATCAAATCCAACTGAGAACCAAATAACTTTTTACCTTGGAAAGAAAGAGATAGTAATCTAGACTTAGATACCATGTCAGCATTCCAATATTTAAGCCACAAAGCACTTCTAGCTAAAATAGCTAAAGACATAAATTTAACATCAATTTTGATGTTATCAAAAATGGCATCACAAATAAAATGATTAGCATGTTGAAGCAAGCGAACAATGTTGGATCCATTTCCTGTTGCTCTAAACTTTCCAACCAAAAAGTTGATGCAGCTGCAACATCAGCCATAGAAATGGCAGGCCTGAGGAGAAGACCAGAATATAAATAAGCTTTCCTTAGATAAGTTTCAAGTTTCCTATCTAAAGGGTCTTTAAAAGAAGTACTATCTTCCATAGGAATAGTAGTACGTTTAGCAAGAGTAGAAATAGCCCCATCAACTTTGGAGATCTTTTCCCAAAACTCCAATCTAACTGCTGGCAAAGGATACAATTTTTTAAACCTTGAAGAAGGAATAAAAGAAGTACCAGGCTTATTCCATTCCTTAGAAATCATATCAGAAATAGCATCAGGAACTGGAAAAACCTCTGGAGTAACCACAGGAGGTTTATAAACAGAATTTAAACGTTTACTAGTTTTAATATCAAGAGGACTAGTTTCCTCAATATCCAATGTAATCAACACTTCTTTTAACAAGGAATGAATATACTCCATTTTTAATAAATAAGTAGATTTGTCAGTGTCAATATCTGAAGAAAGATCTTCTAAATCAGATAGATCCTCGTCAGAAGAGGATAATTCAGTATGTTGTCGGTCATTTGAAATTTCATCAACTTTATGAGAAGTTTTAAAAAAACTTTTGTGTTTATTAGAAGGCGGGATGTCAGACAAAGCCTTCTGAATTGCATCAGCAATACAATCTTTTATATTCACAGGTATATCTTGTGCATTAGATGTTGAAGGAACAACAGGCATAGTACTATTACTGATGGACACATACTCTGCATGTAAAAACTTATCATGACAACTATTACATACCACAGCTGGAGATATAATCTCCACAAATTTACAACAAATGCACTTTGCTTTGGTAGAACTGTTATCAGGCAGCAGGGTTCCAACAGTGGTTTCTGAGACAGGATCAGATTGAGACATCTTGCAAATATAAGAGAAAAAACAACATATAAAGCAAAATTATCAATTTCCTTATATGGCAGTTTCAGGAATGGCAAAAAAATGCAAACAGCATAGCCCTCTAACATAGAAAAAGGCAAGAGGCACTTAGGAATGGGGTTTTAAATAATGAAATTATTTGGCGCCAAGTATGACGCACAATGTAACTGAAATTTTTTTGACGCTAACAACATCCGGAAATGACACACTCATGTCATTGAAGACGCAACCTTGTGCAAGGTACTCGGTGTCAACTAAGATGCCGGAAATTACGAATTTGCGTCATCAGACTTAACTCTGCGCAAAAAAATATATGAGAGTATATCTTCGATCTGAATGAGGGAGGTAGGAGATGAATCTCTGCAACCGATAACAGAGAACCTATGAAATAGATCTCCCATGAGGAAAACCATTGCATTCAATAGGTGATACTCCCTTCACAACCCTCTGACATTCGCTGTACTCTGAGAGGAATCGGACTTTAAAATGCTGAGAAGCGCATATCAACGTAGAATCTAAGCACAAACTTACTTCACCACCTCCATAGGAGGCAAAGTTTGTAAAAACTGAATTGTGGGTGTGGTGAGGGGAGTATTTATAGGCATTTTGAGGTTTGGGAATTTTTTTCAGCGTTAAAACCGTAACGCAAAACTCGTAATCTAGGTGAATGTAACTATAATGCAAAATACCATATGTTAAATGTTAAGTGCATGGGATAAGTCGTTGTCTCCAGTCTAGGGAATATAAATACAATACATATAACATAGGTATCCCATTCCCTGCACTTCAAATAGAAAATATCAGTGAAACAAAGATAATAGATCTGAGAAAATATCAAAAATTTTATACCACATATAATCTAAGTGCAAATAGTAGGATGCATATAATAAAAACAAATAAAAATATATATAAAACACAGTTTATACACAAGTACAATATACCCATATACGTTTTTTGTTGTTGCTCTTTATTAACGATGGCGATTACATTCATAGAAAACATATAGGCATTTCATGGGAGTTACCTGTATTTTTATGGGGAAACATTGATAGGAGTTTCTAATGTTGTGAACAATAGATATCAGTTGCCTTTTTCACAATGTGGCCTCTTTCATATTGCATTAAATAAAAGGAGCAAAGAAATATCCTGCCAGAAACATACTGACGTTATTCTAATTTTTTAGAAGTTTTACTGAAAGCAATAAAATCCCTTTACTGGCCATATTATAAATGCATTGCAGTTAATTACAACCAGTTAATTAGCAGTAAGTAAGCCAAGTAATTTAAAAGTGCCCAATGCTGTGTCCTATATACCAGAAAGACTATTTTTTCTATACATTTTTTTTCCTTGCCCTAATCTTAGATTAAGAGGTAAAAAGCCTCCTTAGAGCCCCAGCATATTAAAGAAACATTCTGCTTGCCTCTCTAAAACCTGGTTTTGCAATTTGTTTATTCATATATATATATTTGTTTGCTCATTTTTAAATGGTAAAGATTTCACACATGCTTAGTTCAGTGTTAGGGGATTTAAACATGTTACTTATACAATTATGAAATTATTAATTGCATTCCAGGAATAAGACATAATGGGGATTTGATCATAATCCTTTAGAAATGTTTATCTAACGATTTATCTGGAGATTTTTGTAGATAAATCATTTGATAAGCTTTTCTACAGGCTTGTGATAAATCCTGATATGCTTGCTTAAACATATTACACTCATAAATTAGGCTGGACATTAGTAAACAAACCTTTTAAATCACATTGTTCCATATCTTCCTCACACATCACTTTATATCTCCACCCCTGTTTTCCTTTGGCCTGAAGAATAAAGTTCAAACTGCTGACCTTAACGCTACACTCTCATAAATATGTGTCCATGTCTGCAAATATTCTCTTATCTGCTCCCTTCACTCTACCTAGGACCTACTACTTAAATACTTTCTTGTCCCCTCCGGCCATTTCTGCCTATACATCTTGCTTAAACTGCACAAATTTTATGGAATTCTCTGCTTCACTCCACAAGACTTGCACTAAGCATCCAGAGCCTCATGCATTCCATAATAACATTATTATTCATGCTTACAACTTACTCCTCTCTATATACTCTATATACTACCTTTTCACAAGATGACCTACATCAAGTGGCAACTCACAGGTACATTCTGGTCAAAACTGAAGATTAATTACATCTTTGAAAATAAATATAGTTACAGTGTATATACATTGGCTAAAATGCTTCTAGTAAGAGCTATAACTGTTTACGTGTTAGAATTTTTCTCTGCACATGCATGTGAACCATAGCTAGATATTCTCAGTACACCAGCATTTCAAATTATGAGCCATTAGACTCTTGAAACATCTATAGCTTCTACTAGAAACATCATTGCAGATACAGGTATATTCAAAATGCTTATGCTCAAAACTCAAACGCATCCTTGTGCATTCCAATTTTGACTGGAATGTCAAATCTATTATTATTAGTATTACTATTATTCCATGTATGCAGCCTCTATAATAGGGATAAATAGAGCTTTAATGAATCAATACCATGTATTTTAATAAATCTCTGGAATGTATCCCATGGCCATTTTAGAGTGTTTTAGAAATATGCAAGATAACAGACTGTTTACAAGTAGTTGTGAAATGGTGTTAAAGATGTTCAAAATGCCTTTTTTGTGGACTAATCAAATGCATAGAGGTGTTGAAATCAATAAGCTAAAATTGGTCTCGAAAGCTGTTGAAAAATGAACCAAAAACATATTGTCAAGATATTTTCGGCTCTGTAGAAAAAATAGGACTTTTATTGAGGATTCTAAAAGCCATTTGTGAGTACTGGAATCAAACAAAAACACGGTATTGTTATTGTGACAAATCGAAAAGTAACATTTTGGGTCCAAAAAAGATCCGAAGCTTGTAATTAAAGCTATTATTGGCAGCCAATATAGGAAAGAATGTAGTCAACCCCTATGTCAGTTACCATATGAGTGTCAGAGACTTCAAACAGCAATGAATAAAGCTTAGGGTCAATGTAAAAAATTAAAACAAAAAAATTTATATAATATAAGATAGCTCCAGAAAAGCCCAGACATTGACTATGAGTGTGGAGTTGAACTAAGTCAAAGACAAGGTCAATATGCTACAGATTTTGTGAATCACTGCAAGGAAATATACTGAATTAATTAACTAACTGGTGTTGGTGAATGTACAATTGAAACCAATAAATACATTTAGAAAATATATATATATATATATATATATATGTAGCTAATACAGTACTACATTAATGAATTATGTAAAAGGAAGAGAAGATTCTTCCCAGAATAAACTACACTGCACATAGTTTCACTGAATACAGCAGCTTGCCAGGTATGTCACCATTGCAAACTTGAATATTAATCCAACCAAACTTTTTTATACTTCATAAATGAAGTAGAACGTTAGAAAACATTTCTGTTTACATTTCTTTATGATTTAATGAGAATATTTCAAATATAAAATGGTTTTATGATTTGTAGGGATGGGCGAATGTGTTCATATTGGAATTCAAATGTTAGAACGAATGTTGTTGTAGAAATTCAATTTAGATAATCAAATGTTAATTAGATTGAATTTCCACATTCAAAATTTTGAATGTAACATTCAATTAAAAAAAATCGATTCAGAAGTTCAGTAGTTCATATGGAAGGGAATTTAGTAAATTGATACATAATAGATACAAATATACCAATTTAAATGTTTATATTTCAAATATTACATAATTTAAATATTACATTTAAAGAAAGCATTAGAAATACTATTACAAATATATAAATTCAAAATTTTCTAATTCGAATATTGCATAATTCAAATTGAATTCTTTGAAATTTTTTATTGAATATTAAATTTAAAGAAAGCATTGGAAATACTATTACATTTAACAAATGTTAGAACGCTGTACAAACATTCAAAATGGGAAACAAATGAACAAATGTGTTAAAATTTGATTCATTTTTCGAATGTTGCAAAACATTTACCCATCCCTAATGATTTGCCATACGGAAAACAGCAATATTGATATTTCAATTTGTATATCTAGTCATTTATAAGTGTGAGATAAAAGGCTGGCATGACATATGTGGGTGAAGGTCTTCAAACTTTGTATCATAACTTGTTAAAATAATATATTTATTCTTTCAACGCTTCTTCATTTAAATATCAGTTACACCAAAGCAACAAGCTTGCAAAATACATTTACAACTTTGCAACTTGTGAATAAAAACAAATAATAATCTGCAAAATAAGAAAATGAAAATAACCAGCATAAGTAAATAATATTAAAGCAATATAAAACCCAAAAATGTTCTTTTGTGATTCAGATAGATCTTTCAATTTTTAAAGAGTTCCCAATTTCCTTCTCTTTTAAAATTTGCTTCATTCACATGTTATTCTATGTTGAAGAGATACTGTACCTAGGTAGACATCTGGAGCTAATGCTGCCATTTAGTGCTCTTGCAAATAGATAACATTCTTGCAAAGCTGCTGCCATATATGCACTTCCCTAAGCTTATATCCCTGTTTTTCAACAGAAGATACCAAGAGAACGAAGAACATTTAAAATAGTGATGTCATTTAGTGCTCTTTCAAATAAATAACATTCTTGCAAATCTGCTGCCATATAATGCTCCAGAGACGTGCACTTTCCTGAGCTTACATCCCTGTTTTTCAACAGAAGATGTCAAGAGAACGAAAAACATTTGATTATAGAAGTAAATTTAAAATTGCAAGCTCTATCTGATACATGAAATAAGAATTTTTGAGTTTCATATCCCTTTAATATAATATACTGTTGTTTTTAGCCAAAAATGTTATCTGTCACAATCCAGCTAACAACTATAACACATCATCATGTACATACTCTCTATAGATAGGTTTCCTCTTTACCTATCATGTTAACCAATCAATTTACTACAATACATTAGTTTTACTTTATCTTTCAGAGAAATATAAATATGTGCAAGCACTATATTATTCATATGGATTTCATTTGCAACAGGAATTCTATTTAGAATCATGGCCTTTTGTCTACTTGCACTTGCTACATATTACAAACATTATAGTGCATCAATATACGACCATCAAAATCAATAGCATTCCAGAATCTTGAATAGAAAACAGCTTTTTTCGAACTGTGCCTTAATCATTAAGAGAAGAGGAAGAAGAAAGGGCAGGTAATGGGCTGCATTTAATGAATGGAAGCTGTGTTTGTTTACTTTTTCTGCACTTTCAATAATATATTCTTTACTTTTTGAGACTATATTAATGATGATTTTAAATTTACCTTAGAGTTACATGTTTGAAATTGGAATATATAGTAATGATACCATGGGATAGCTCATAAACAGAATAATCAGTGAATAGTTTCAACAAAATATTTTGCATGCAAAATCTGATCCTAACAAAAAACAGATAATCATGTAAAACGCATAATACAACTGAGTTGTGGTGATGCTGGGGTCAAAAATGTACAGTATAGAAAATATGATACCTGGAAAATCTGAGTTATTTCCAGGAAGCAGTTAAAGTAATTTCATTTAAAAAAAAATCCAGTAATTCTATAACTCATATTTATTGTGTCACTTTTCAATGTACTTGTCAGTTGTCAACATTTAGAAAATGACGTCAGCGCTTTAACCATTAAAGTTTGTGGCACCATTTACACTATTTAAATGTCAAAAAAATCATGACAATTTTTAACTGAATTATTGCTGGAATAGCATAAGGAAAAATGTGCTATTACTTTATTTAACAATAAATATTTTTATGAAAGTTGCAATGCCTCTCCAGATGTACTTTTTCAATGACTCTAACCAAAACTGGATATTTAAAAAATAAGCAATTTGCACAATACTTATGTACTGTATCTTCCATTATATGCAAGCAACTGAGACCCCTTGTTTTAAAATGTCAGTCTTTAGTTATACAGATTTACAGCTGTGTTTGGGCCCTTCATATCAATATTTAAACACTTTCTTATTTCAAATTACTAATGAGAGGAAGCAGCCTAAACTGACAGATTATGAGACTTTCTTCAGCATGCAGCGAAGGAACTGTTTTAGACACATATTCATTTACATTTTTCTAGCTAGCTTCCAGCACCTGAGCCTACCTAGGTATGCTTTTCAACAAAGGATACCAAGGGAGCAATGCAAATTACATAATATAAATAAATTGGAGAGTTGTAGGCTTTATCTGAATTTACGTTTTCTTTCAGAAAATATTTAACAAATGGCATATTGTCCTTTTGTAACTGAATTACCCAATTAGGAATTTCGTATTTAATTATTTTCAAAAGCTATTTCTTACTCACAAATACAAAATACCCTTGGTTTAGATGTTTAAGAACCGGATACTAATTTGTGGCTATTAAAACGTACAAATAACTAGACATGTGCAACGCTAAAAAATTTGTTTTGTTTCATTTTCATTAGTTAAATAAATAATTTTGTTTCAGCAAATTAGTTAAGTTTTAAAAAATAAATTGTTTCAGCAAATTAGTTATGTTTAGTTAAATCGTTTGTTCTGATCCGTTCGTTTTTTCGGATCCATTCTTTATACATATGCATTATTCTATTCTGAAGTTTAGAATATAATAATGCATATGAATAAAGAATGAATCCGAAAAAACTAAAGGATCCGAAAAAATGATTTAACTAAACATAACTAATATGCCAGCGATTGCTGAAACAAAATTATCTAAAACCGCCCCCGCCTCCACCACCCATATCGCCGACACTAAATAAAGCTATTAACCCTGAAACCTCCGTCCCCGCACATCGCCGACACTAACTAAACCTGTTAACCCCTAAACCGCCATTCCCAAACATTGCTGACACTAACTAAACTTATTAACCCCTAAACCACCATTCCCAAACATCGCCAACACTAACTAAACCTATTAACCCCTAAACCACAATTCCCCAACATCCCTGACACTAAATGAAACACTAAATAAACCTATTAACCCCTTAACCGCCGTTCCCAAAAATCGCCAACACTAACTAAACCTATCAACCCCTAAACTGCCGGCCCCCACATCTCAAAAACCTAAATTAAACTATATTAACCCCTAAACTTAACTTACCTGTGAAATAAAACTAAAACCTAAGCTTACACTAATAAAACCTAACATTACTAAAAATAATAAACCTAACATTATTAAAAATAAAAAAAAACTAACATTACAAAAAATAACAAATTAAATTATCCAAAAAAATAAAATTATTCAAATTCTAACACCAATTTAAAAAAAAAAAAAACAACCCACCCCAAGATAAAAAAAACCCTAATCTATAATAAACTATCAATGACCCTTAAAAGGGCCTTTTGTAGGGCATTGCCCTAAAGTGACAGCTCTTTTGCAAAAAATTAAAACAAACACCCCCTAACATTACAAAACCCTACCCCCCAAACCTAAAAAATAAAAAAAACTAACTAAAAAAAAAAAACTAATCTACCCATTTCCTTGAAAAGGGCATTTGTATGGGCATTGCCCTCAAAATGTCATTCAGCTCTTTTTTGGCCCATTAAAATAAAAAAAGCTCTAATCTAAAAAAAAAACACCGCCAAAAAAACAAGAAAAACCCTAACACTAACCCCAAAATCGGTACTCACAGTTGCTGAAGTCCGGCGAACGATCTTCATCCCAACGGCTCAATGTTCATCCATCGCGGGACCGGCATTGTCTTCATCCCTGCGGGGTGGAACAGTCGATGCGCGGAGGTGGAGGTCCAGAGGGAGGTCCATCGGTCTGACATGGAGGTCCCTCTGTAT
The DNA here is from genome assembly GCF_027579735.1 of Bombina bombina. Taxonomy (NCBI): domain Eukaryota; kingdom Metazoa; phylum Chordata; class Amphibia; order Anura; family Bombinatoridae; genus Bombina; species Bombina bombina. The sequence continues at coordinate 542,232,109 of NC_069502.1, read as the reverse complement.
GCAATCGTCCACCGCACACTGAAGATTCAATGCAAGGTGCCCGTTTTATATTGGGGTACCGTTGCATTCCTATTGGATGAAAAATTTAAATCAGCCAATAGGAATTAGAGCTGCTTAAATCCTATTGGCTGATTTGAGCAGCCAATAGGATTTAAGCAGCTCTCATTTCTATTGGCTGATTCAAATAAGTATGCGGCTCTCACACACAGCATTTATGGTTATTAAAAAGAGTAATACTCCATTATGGCCTCCACAATAATGTGCACTCCCCCCACACACACTTTATCAGTAATTGCAGACTGCCAGGTTATGGCCCCTGATATTTCAAAATTGCATTCTGGGATCTACCTACCCAGAAGGTTGCTTCCATTTGACAGGGAATATGTCAAACTGCCACACATTGATCCCAGCCTGAGGATGAACAGTTAGTCACAGTGTTTTCCCTAAAGCTTGATTCACCTTCCTATCTCACAGTAAACAAGCAGAAGGGGTCGCTCAGAAACACAATCATATGTGAAGAGGAGATGCAGAAGTGACCATTACCGCCAAATACAAACAGGCTTACACTGACAGGCAGTAGGGCTCACTAAGTCACAATACAGGTACCTTTTTAAGGCAACTGGATTTCTCAACCTTTAGATAAAAACACAGGCTGTGCCAGTAAAATACTGGCCAAGTGGCAACCATATGGCGAGCTGAAAACTATACAGTATGTCCAAGGGGCCACATGTCACCCTTGAGCCACCAATTGGCTATAACTTTTTTAAATTATTAAAACTTTCACTACAATTACAGTGCACTTTGCATAAATCAAAAATGAGTAATACATTTAGGTGCATGCTTCCACAATCCAACTAATGCTTATTGCACAAAAATAAGTATACTAAAGCATGGTGTATCTGTTCATCTGTATGGACTCAGTTTGGAGAATGTGAATTGATTACCCCAGCAAAAGCTGTACAGAGATTCTAACCAGGGGTGGAGCTACTAGCGGTGCAGCTGGTGCAGTGGCACTGGGGGCCAATTGCTTGGGATGCTATCATGCAGAGATATTAGCTCTGCTAGCACACTGTAATGTTGGGCCCTGTTTTTGCATATACCGGTCAAGTCAAGTTTTAACTTTCTACTTAAAATCAACTTCAATGGAATACTTTAATTTTATATTGAATTTGCAATATTCAGAAGGAGCTGTGGGATTGGCTCAGTTTCGGCATTGCCGATTTCATCTTATGTGTCATGTGACTAACAAAATACGTGGAAGGCGATGGAGATGACTCTGTATTGAGACACGCCAGGGTAATGCCACAAGTTAGGGCATAACCTGCGCAATGTTGGGACCTGACTTGCTGCTGAATCAGTTGAGAATGTCTGGACTCAGTAAGTGAAAATTCTTTATAATTACAGGGTGAGGATTTGATACTTTATAGTTTCCTCTCTGCTGGTTACTGATATTCTGTTGTTTGGGGTTTTATCTTGTATATATTACTATTGAACTCTTTACTCACTGTTAAAGCTGCTACTTGATTGCTTTTATATTAAACAGCTCAGCAAGCAGTGCTTGCTCGTGGAAGCAGGCAAAATGAAAGAAGTGTCTTATGTAATGATACAGGCTACTCAGAGGCAAATGTGAGGCACTGCAGGCAAGGGACAGGGGTACAGCCATAAAAAAAACACACACACATATATATGTATGTGTGTGTGTATGCGTATGTATGTCCATCACTTTCAAGTGCTTCAATATTTAGGTGTCATGTCTCTTTAACCCTTTTGTGTTGGGTTACATTTGTCTACATCAGAAACAAATTAAACACATTAGGACGTTCCATGCCTTCCTTACTGCGCTGGGCTTAAGCATGGTTAGGATGTCATGGAATATCCTAGCTGTTTGGCTGCCCTAAAGCTAACATCACTTACTGCATGATATCAGGTCATGCATGATCGTGAGATTTCAATGATGGATCGGGTCAGGGGGGGCAAGCCTACAATGCTAGGTATGCCCACCATGACCTGATCCTATGCAGTAAGCGCCATTGGCTTCAGGACAGCCAAACAGCTAGGACGTTCCATGCCGTCCTAACGACACTTAAGCCCAGCGCAGTTAGGATGGCATGGAATGTCCTAATGTCTTTAAAAGGTTAAGAAAGAATACTGGTAAATATCTTGACTGGGGAAGTCTGAAGGTGTGAAACAAGGGTGTCTATCAAGATAGAAGGACTGAGGATGAATGTTTTCAATCAAGACTGATGAAACAACATGACAGCCATGATCAAAGTTGAAGTCTACTTTGGTTTGGTGGTCCATTGAGTCTTGATCTTGGAAATTAGTTATGTTGGGGTGTCCCTTGAATAGGAAATTTCTCAGGTGCTAAATGTATTTGGAGAATATTTTTTGTGGTGTGGTGTGGTGTTTTTCTTTGTGTTTTGCTAAGAGGTGTTTAGGTTTATATTAGGTGAAGAGTTTGTTTTACTGTTGGTGTGGTATTAGGTTTAACTGGGCTATGGATGGTAGGAGTCAGGTGCATTTTGTATGGAATGACCTATCACAGCATCATGTAGGAAAGTCATGTTGGCAGAGGACTTTATTTGGTGCAAAATTTCAGAAAGTAGAATATTAAAGGACCATTAAATACATCAGTGTTTCTCAACTCCATTTCTCAAGTACCCCTAAAAGTCCATATTTTCATGATATTTGAACTAGAGAGCAGGTGAAATAAATAGCTGATCAGGAACCATGGTTACTAACCTGTTCTCATCCATCAGTTGATTATTTCACCTGTGCTCTAGTTCAGATATCATGAAAATCTGGCCTGTTAGGGGTACTTGAGGACTGGCGTTGAGAAACACTAAAATACATCAGAATTGCATAATTAACAAGTGCATTATAAAAGAAATTATATCAAATGTTAAAATTTACTTCAATTTGCCAGCCCCTTTACCATGTGACAGACATCAGACAATTACAGACTCAAATATGTATATACTGTGAAATTTTGCACATGCTCAATGATAGCTGCTGTCTCAGAAAGTTTTCATATAAAAAGACTGTGCAGAATGTGATAACGGCAGTAAATTGGAAAGTCTCTACTATGTTCTTTATCTAAATCATGATAGTTTGATTTTGACTTTGCCCCTTTGATAGTGACTGGCAGCCAGGGTTCACAGTTCTAAGGGAGTGCATTCAATTACTATGAGAAGCCAAGTATAATTAAAATGGGGACTTAATTGTGGTATGTGTGTAGGCGGTGGATTACAATAGGGGACCTGGCACAGTTATGTTTAATTTTAGTCTATAGAATTCACAATTTTAGTTAATTACTGTCTGTGATTCTGGGAAGTAATGGGATAATAACAGTGATGAGCGAATCTATTTAGGGTTTACTGTAATTGTGCAAGGGTCTGGGTGGGGCAGGGAATCTCCATATGAGGAATTCCCTAGTCTCTAAAAATTTAAAATGTATACATTTAAATTTGATACATACATATAAACTGGCCCCTGCCTTGTGTCTGATGTAATTACTTTAATCCAAATCAAAATGAAATTAAAAACTATTGTAAAGGAATAGATACAGGTTACATGAAACTACCACTATATTCTGAAGAAAACAAAATATATTTTTTGCTTCCCACTTAAAATAATGCTAAACATAATTGTTGCAACCTCTCTCTATGGCTGTTCAGTATCGAACAAGATTGTCATACTGGCCCTATCACAAAAAAATAGCAGTAAGATTTAGCACTAATTCTCAATCAGCAATGAGGTCAGTAATAGGGATGGGCAAATGTGTTTATATTCAGATTTGAATATTAGAACGAATGTTATTGTAGAAATTTGATTTACATAATCGAATGTTGATAAGAACGAATATTCTTAAAATTCTGTAATCGAATGTTATTTACAGTTTTCAAATGTCACTTAATTCACATTTGATTGTTCATAATTAGATCAAATGTCCACATTAAAATTTTCGAATGTAACATTCTATTTAACAAATACTATTCAGAAGTTCAATAGTTTATGTGGTAGAGAATTTAGTAAATGTATACATAATAGATACAAATACAAATATATTACATTTAAAGAGAACCTTAGAAATAATATAACAAATATATAAATTTGAATTTGTCGAATTCAAATATTGCATAATTCGAATCGAATTATTAGAAAAATTTGAATCAAATATTACATTTAAAGGGACACTGTACCCAAATTTTTTCTTTCATGATTCAGATTGAGCATGACATTTTAAGCAACTTTCTAATTTACTCCTATTATCAAATTTTCTTTATTCTCTTACGGCTAGATTTAAAGTTTTGTCGGTAACGACCCGAAAAGCTAACGCTGGCTTTTTTCTGGCCGCACCATAAAAATAACTCTGGTATTGAGAGTCCACATAAAGGCTGCGTTAGGCTCCAAAAAAGGAGCGTAGAGCATATTTAACGCAACTTCAACTCTCGATACCAGAGTTGCTTACGCAAGCGGCCAGCCTCAAAAACATGCTCGTGCACGATTCCCCCATAGGAAACAACACCTGCAAAAAAGCCGCGTTCAGCTCCTAACGCAGAATCATTGTTTCCTATGGGGAAACACTTCCTACGTCTGCACCTAACACTCTAACATGTACCCCGAGTCTAAACACCCCTAACCTTACACTTATTAACCCCTAATCTGCCGCCCCCGCTATCGCTGACCCCTGCATATTATTATTAACCCCTAATCTGCCGCTTCGTAAACCGCCGCTACTTACATTATCCCTATGTACCCCTAATCTGCTGCCCTAACATCGCAGACCCCTATATTATATTTATTAACCCCTAATCTGCCCCCCACAATGTCGCCTCCACCTGCCTACACTTATTAACCCCTAATCTGCCGAGCGGACCGCACCACTATTATTATAAAGTTATTAACCCCTAATCCGCCTCACTAACCCTATAATAAATAGTATTAACCCCTAATCTGCCCTCCCTAACATCGCTGACACCTAACTTCAATTATTAACCCCTAATCTGCCGACCGGAGCTCACCGCTATTCTAATAAATGTATTAACCCCTAAAGCTAAGTCTAACCCTAACACTAACACCCCCCTAAGGTAAATATAATTTTAATCTAACGAAATTAATTAACTCTTATTAAATAAATTATTCCTATTTAAAGCTAAATACTTACCTGTAAAATAAATCCTAATATAGCTACAATATAAATTATAATTATATTATAGCTATTTTAGGATTTATATTTATTTTACAGGTAACTTTGTATTTATTTTAACCAGGTACAATAGCTATTAAATAGTTAAGAACTATTTAATAGCTAAAATAGTTAAAATAATTACAAATTTACCTGTAAAATAAATCCTAACCTAAGTTACAATTAAACCTATTACTACACTATCAATAAATTAATTAAATAAAATACCTACAATTACCTACAATTAAACCTAACACTACACTATCAATAAATTAATTAAATACAATACCTACAAATAACTACAATGAAATAAACTAACTAAAGTACAAAAAATAAAAAAGAACTAAGTTACAAAAAATAAAAAAATATTTACAAACATAAGAAAAATATTACAACAATTTTAAACTAATTACACCTACTCTAAGCCCCCTAATAAAATAACAAAGCCCCCCAAAATAATAAAATGCCCTACCCTATTCTAGATTACTAAAGTTCAAAGCTCTTTTACCTTACCAGCCCTGAACAGGGCCCTTTGCGGGGCATGCCCCAAGAAGTTCAGCTCTTTTGCCTGTAAAAAAAAACATACAATACCCCCCCCCCAACATTACAACCCACCACCCACATACCCCTAATCTAACCCAAACCCCCCTTAAATAAACCTAACACTAAGCCCCTGAAGATCTCCCTACCTTGTCTTCACCTCACCGGGTTCAGAGATCGGTCCAGAAGAGGGTCCGAAGTCTTGATCCAAGCGGAGCAAGAAGAGGTCCTCCATCCGGTAGAAGTCTTCATCCAAGCGGGGCAGAAGAGGTCTTCCATCCGATTGAAGTCTTCATCCAAGCGGGATCTTCTATAGTCATCCATCCGGAGCGGAGCGGCAGCATCCTGAAGACCTCCGACGCGGAACATCCATCCTGGCCGACGACTGAACAACGAATGACGGTTCCTTTAAATGACGTCATCCAAGATGGCGTCCCTCGAATTCCGATTGGCTTATAGGATTCTATCAGCCAATCGGAATTAAGGTAGGAATATTCTGATTGGCTGATGGAATCAGCCAATCAGTATCAAGTTCAATCCGATTGGCTGATCCAATCAGCCAATCGGATTGAACTTGATTCTGATTGGCTGATTAGGATTTATTTTACAGATAATTTTGTTATTATTTTAACTATTTTAGCTATTAAATAGTTCTTAACTATTTAATAGCTATTGTACCTGGTTAAAATAAATACAAAGTTACCTGTAAAATAAATATTAATCCTAAAATAGCTATAATATAATTATAATTAATATTATAGCTATATTAGGATTTATTTTACAGGTAAGTATTTAGCTTTAAATAGGAATAATTTATTTAATAAGAGTTAATTTATTTCGTTAGATTTAAATTATATTTAAGTTAGGGGGGTGTTAGTGTTAGGGTTAGACTTAGCTTTAGGGGTTAATACATTTATTAGAATAGCGGTGAGCTCCAGTCGGCAGATTAGGGGTTAATGTTTGAAGTTAGGTGTCGGCGATGTTAGGGAGGGCAGATTAAGGGTTAATACTATTTATTATAGGGTTACTGAGGCGGATTAGGGGTTAATAACTTTATTATGATAGCGGTGCGGTCCGCTCGGCAGTATAGGGGTTAATAAGTGTAGGCAGGTGGAGGCGACGTTGTGGGGGGCAGATTAGGGGTTAATAAATATAATATAGGGGTCGGCGGTGTTAGGGGCAGCAGATTAGGGGTACATAGCTATAATGTAGGTGGCGGCTCTTTGCGGTCGGCAGATTAGGGGTTAATTATTGTAGGTAGCTGGCTGCGACGTTGTGGGGGGCAGGTTAGGGGTTAATAAATATAATATAGGGGTCGGCAGTGTTAGGGGCAGCAGATTAGGGGTACATAAGTATAACGTAGGTGGCGGTCGGCAGATTAGGGGTTAAAAAAATTTAATCCAGTGGCGGCGATGTGGGGGGACCTCGGTTTAGGGGTACATAGGTAGTTTATGGGTGTTAGTGTACTTTAGAGTACAGTAGTTAAGAGCTTTATGAACCGGCGTTAGCCCAGAAAGCTCTTAACTACTGACTTTTTTCTGCGGCTGGAGTTTTGTCGTTAGATTTCTAACGCTCACTTCAGCCACGACTCTAAATACCGGAGTTAGAAAAATCCCATTGAAAACATAGGATACGCAATTGACGTAAGGGGATCTGCGGTATGGAAAAGTCGCAGCTGAAAAGTGAGCGTTAGACCCTTTTTTGAGTGACTCCAAATACCGGAGGTAGCCTAAAACCAGCGTTAGGAGCCTCTAACGCTGGTTTTCACAGCTACCGCCAAACTCCAAATCTAGGCCTTGGTATCTTTATTTGAAATGCACGAATGTAAGTTTAGATGCCGGCCCATTTTTGGTGAACATCCTGGGTTGTCCTTGCTGATTGGTGGATAAATTCATGCACCAATAAAAAAGTGCTGTCCAGAGTACTGAAACCAAAAAAAGCTTAGATGCCTTCTTTTTCAAATAAAGATAGCAAGAGAATGAAGAAAAATTGATAATAGAAGCAAATCAGAAAGTTGCTTAAAATTGCATGCTATTTCCTAATTACAAAATAAAAAATTGGGGTTCAGTGTCCCTTTAAAGAAAGCATTAGAAAAACAATTACATTTAACAAATGTTAGAATGTTGTACAAATATTTGAAATTCGAAACAACGAACGAATGTGTTAAATTTTGTTTCATTTTTTTCAATGTTGCAAAACATTCGCCCATCCCTAGTCAGTAATTATACAGATTTCATGGTGATTCACTTTTTTTTTTGTCCAAAAGCATAGAAACCTATTGAATTGTTAATTTATACATAATCTTAATGAATATAATTAATTATTTCTTTATTAAATTACAATATAATATAATGCAAGATATTATTGGAATTTACTTAATTTCTATATTTAAGGAGGCTTGTCACATAATCATAATCTTCATAAAACAGTTCAAATGTTTCATTTGTAATGTAATTAATTTGACACATAGGGGCCGATTTAATATTGTGCGGGCGAACATGATCTGCTGTAGCTCATTTGAGCAAGTGCAAAAGTGCACAGTATGTAGTATATTTATTTTGTGATTGTGTGATGGCTGTCACATGGTACAGCCAGAGGAAAAATTGGATTAACTTTGAAATTTGCCATTTTTTTATTTGAACTTGTGTATTCTTTATTTAGTTATTTGTCTGTATATTGGTGATTATGCAGTGCCCTCAAACGCTTGAGTGCTTTTTTATAGCACAGGCATCAGGCTTTCTGATTTGTGTGATACTTGCTGGTTCAACGAATAGTAAAGACCTTGCAATCTCAAGACATTTCCTATTATTGCTAAGGAATAGCATATCCAATAATTATAAAGATAAAGTAACATCTTGTTTGGTGCAGTTGTGCTTTAATAGCCCAAACTACCAACTACTGTACATGCCTTATTTAAAGGGACACTGTATCCAAATTTTTTCTTTTGTAATTCAGAAAGAGCATGCAATTTTAAGCAACTTTCTAATTTACTCCTATTATCAATTTTTCTTCGTTCTCTTGCTATCATTATTTGTAAAAAGAAGGCATCTAAGCTTTTTTTGGTTTCAGTACTCTGGACAGCACTTTTTTATTGGTGGATGAATTTATCCACCAATCAGCAAGGACAACCCAGGTTGTTCACCAAAAATGGGCCGGCATCTAAACTTACATTTTTGCATTTCAAATAAAGATACCAAGAGAATGAAGAAAATTTGATAATGGGAGTAAATTAGAAAATTGCATTAAATTTTGTGCTCAATCTGAATCACCCCAAATTTTTTTTTGGGTACAGTGTCCCTTTAAAGGAGCCCATCTGGGCTTGAGGCTACAGACAACAAGGCTAACCATGAGGATTGTGGTAGTATAAAGTGCACACATTTCTTGCAGTTCTTTTTAGCTAAAGACAATTAGGGACATATATGTGTTAAAGGGACAGTCTAGGCCAAAATAAACTTTCATGATTCAGATAGAGCATGTCATTTTAAACAATTTTCCAATTTACTTTTATCACCAATTTTGCTTTGTTCTCTTGGTATTCTTAGTTGAAAGCTTAACCTAGGAGGTTCATATGCTAATTTCTTAGACCTTGAAGCCCACCTCTTTCAGATTGCATTTTAACAGTTTTTCACCACTAGAGGGTGTTAGTTCACGTATTTCATATAGATAACACTGTGCTCGTGCACGAGAAGTTATCTGGGAGCAGGCACTGATTGGCTAGACTGCAAGTCTGTCAAAAGAACTGAAAAAGGGGCAGTTTGCAGAGGCTTAGATACAAGATAATCACAGAGGTTACAAGTATATTATTATAACTGTGTTAGTTATGCAAAACTGGGAAATGATTAATAAAAGGATTATCTATCTTTTAAAACAATAAAAATTCTGGTGTATACTGCAGTCTGCAGTAATTAAAATAGACAGTCTACTCCAGAATTTGTATTGTTTAAAAAGATAGATAATCCCTTTATTATCCATTCCCCAGTGTTGCACAGCCAACCATTATATTAATACACTTTTTACCTCTGTGATTACCTTGTACAATAGCCCTGGCAGACTGCACCCTTATTTCAGTTCTTTTGACAGACTTGCATTTTAGCCAATCAGGGCTGACTCCTAAATAACTCCATGCGAGTTATCTATATGACATGAACTAGCCCTGTTTAGCTGTGAAACTCTGTCAGAATGCACTGAAAAAAGAGACGGTCTACCTACCTTTAGCTTTCAACAAAGAATACCAAGATAAAAAAGCAAATCTGTTGTTTAATATAGCATGCCCTCTCTGAAGCATGAAAGTTATATTTTTACTAGATTTTCCCTTTAAAGCTCTGAGAATTAAAAAATACATTTCCCCCCTAGAGATAAATTACATGAAAAGACGACAAAATAAATAATCAAATTGTATTGCATAGTTGTTTTACTAAATGTAATTAAACACTTTATATTAAAATCTTAAGGTGTTTACTTTCCCTTAATTTTTGTTTGAGCTTAGGCTTCCTTCTGTATTTTACGAACAGCAGCTGAGACCCATACAAACTATTTTTTTTTATGTCAGCCTTTGAAGCGTGGCACTATTTGGATGCAGCATCATATGTATCATTTTAAATGACATCTTTAACATGTAACATTTTTTTAAAAAAATCTATGAACATATTAAAATTAATTTATAAAAGCAGAAACAGACTGCCCAGATTTGTTGATTTTTTTTAATTCTCTTAAACTGCAATTCAAAAAACATGTAAAATAGTCTCTTCAACAAAAATCTGACTATATTCACAAAGTTCTCCCATCTGCTTCCTGTATTTGTTTTCTGGCATCAATTGTTTAATTAAGCACCCTGCAACAATTGCATAAGACTATATAATTAAAGGGGACAATTAAACACTTTTTTACATACATAAAACATTATTTATCCTAAAAATCTAAACTTCAAACTTGAATGTGGTTTGCAAGCAAAGATACAAGGCATCATATGTTTTTTTTTTGTTTTTTTTTTACAAATATACACATATCGTACCAAATACACACACTTATGCTGTGGATCTTATTGAATGCAATTGATAAAGCTGTGTTAGAAAGTTAATCCTCTGTTTCATTATATTCTTTACGAAAAAATATAAATAGTAAACACTTCAAAAGCAAAACTGAAGCTTACATACATCCAATATCTACAATATGTATATGTAAACTTCAGGTTTAAGAAAAATAATATTTAGTAATCCAAACATACATACTAGGTCTAAAAAAATTAAGTTTATACTGATAAAAGAATGGTTATCATAGGTTTACATTTGATAAGAAGTTGAAACCTCTTTTTCAAAAGCTTATGATGACATTTACACATTTTATACATCCAAAGCACTCCAGCCACCAGAAGAAATCTTTATTTAAAAGACCTTTATTTTCATTAGCTGGGTCCAAAAGTTTACAAGTACAACGTTTCGAACCTACAATAGGCTCTTAGTCATGTCTGGAAACATGACTAAGAGCCTATTGTAGGTTTGAAACGTTGTTCCTGTAAACTTTTGGACCCAGCTAATGAAAATAAAGGTCTTTTAAATAAAGATTTCTTCTGGTGGCTGGAGTACTTTGGATGTATGACTATTTGGATTGACAAGATTTGGCAAATCTTACTCCGTGCCCCACAAACATTTGTGCTGTTCTCCTTCCCTTTTGATTTTGATTTACAAATTTTACTCAGATTTAATATTTCAGGTCTGATTTAAAATTCTGTACCTCTGTGAACATAAATATACACATCAACGCATACCACATGGTTATAAAAATAATATAAATAAATCAAAGACAATGCAACTACATAACAATGTGTTAAGAGAAATTGGAAAAAAGGCATTTAAATTATTGAAAGAAAATAGTTCAGACTCAACATTCCAAATATATTAGGAATGTAAAAAAGCATGCAAAAAAACAATGAAAGTAGCCAAATTTGAAAATGAAAGAATAATTGCAAAGGAATCTAAGTCAAACCCTAAAATGTGTTTTAAAGGGATAGTCTACACCAGAATTTGTATTTTTTAAAAAGATAGATAATCCCTTTATAACCCATTGCCCAGTTTTTTATAACAATCACAGTTATATTAATATATGTTGTACCTATGTGATTACCTTGTATGTGAGCCTTTGCACACTGCCTCCTTATCTCAGAGGTTTTGACAGACATGCAGTTTCGCCAATCAGTGCAGACTCCTAAATAACTCCATTGGAGTGAGCACAATGGTATCTATATGGCACACATGAACTAGTACTGTCTAACTGTAGAAAACTTTCAAAATGCTCTGAGATAAGAGGCAGTTTTCAACAGCTTAGAAATCAGTTTGAGCCTGTCTAGGTTTAGTTTTTCAAAAATACCACCAAGGGAACAAAGCAAATGTAATGATAAAAGACAATTGGAAAGTTGTTTAAAAAAGGCATGCCCTATCTGAATCATGAACGTTTAATTTTTGAATAGACTGTTCCTTTAAGAAAATCAATGGCAAAACATCAAAGAAGGAAAATATATGTATATTAAAATGTGAGAAGGGAACCATGATTAACAGTGACTGAGAGGAGGCTGAGGCACTAAACAAGTACTTTTTTTTAGCATACACAAGAGAGGAACCAATGGAAGATACATTGAAACAAACTAAAACACACAAGGCTATAACAATAATTGGGTTATCTCTAGAGGATATCAGGAAAAAAATGGATAAAATAAAGGTAAATAAAACTCCAGGCCCAGATGAAAAACACCTAAAGGTTTTACAGGAATTTAGCACTGTTATTGACAAACCTCTACTCTTAATTTTTCAAGACTCATTATCCTCAGGCATAGTACCCCAGAACTGGTGTAAAGCTGTTATGATGCCACTTTTTAAAAAAGGAAGCAGGGCTGATCCAGGAAACTATAGACCAGCTAGTCTGACATCCGTAGTGGGGAAGATACTTGAAGAGTAATAAGGGATTATATTCATGAGTGTATTCATGTAAACAAGATTATGAGCTCAAACCAGCATGGTTTTATGAGAAATAGATCATGGCAAACTAATCTAATTAGGTTCTATAAAGAAGTGAGAACACATATAAATAAAGGGGAATCAGTTGATGTGATATACTTGAAAATTTGTAAATTATTTGATACAGTGCCACATGAGAGATTATTGTACAAAATTAAGGGACTGGGAATAGCTAAAAATGTTAGTTCATTGAAAAATAACTAGATAAAAGACAGGGAGCAATGAGTAGTAATTAATGGATCATATTCAGATTGAACAAAGGTAATTAGTGGATTCCCCCAGTGAACAGTGCTGTGCCCTGTCATTGTTTTAATATTTTTATTAATGACATGGAGCAAGGATTAAATAGCAATATCTGTATTGCTGCTGATGATGATGAAAAGTTGTGTAGGGTCTTTCGTTCAGTGCAGGATCAAATTGTTGTGCAAGGGTTTTTTAAAAAAAATTGAAGAATGGGCTGACAAATGGAAAACTGATATTTAATACTAGAAAATGTAAGGTTCTAAATGTTTAGAAGTAAAAATAAGCAGACAACCTATTATTTAACCTCTTAAGGACATATGATGGAATTTTTCCGTCATAAAACAATTGAGCAAACTGAAAGTTGTGTCCTTAAAGGGTTAAATGGGTCTAGACGAAGAAAGGGATTTGGGCATACTTATAGATAACAAGCTAAAATTGAGTGCACAATGCCGAGCAGTAGCTTCTAAGGCTAATAATATGCTAGTATGTATTAAAAGAGGTATTAATAATAGAGAGGAAAGCATAATTCTGTCACTATATAAATCCCTGGTAAGACCTCACCTTGAGTATAGAGTGCAGTCCTGGAAGCCAATCTCAAAAAAAGACATTGCAGAGTTTGAAAAAGTTCAGAAAAGAGCCACAAAACTAATAAGAGGAATGGATAATTAAACTCTGAGGATAGGTGAGCCAAACTGGGTCAGCTTTTTCTAGAAAAAAATGTGTTATATATATTCAATTCCCATATATATATATATATATATATATATATATATATATATATATATATATATATATATATATATATATATATAGAGAGAGAGAGAGAGAGAGAGAGAGAGAGAGAGAGAGTTGGCGGGAGCTCTGTTTATTCCAAGGAAATAGTTTGTGACTAGAGGTTACAATTTATTTCCTGGAGGAATGGAAGATTAATCTCCAGCAACATTCGAACAGTAAGAGCAATCAAATTGTGGAACTCATTGCCTATAGGGGTAATGAATGCCAATACCTTAGACACATTTAAAAAGGCTTAGATACATTCTGGCATGGAACAAAACTTGGGTATATGTGTGCTAAATAGCTCACATTTTAATGGAATTAATTTAAATTCAATTGGAATTTCTTATTGTAAATCAAGTAGGATTTGTATAGGTTGAAGTTAAATGAATTCTGTCTTATTTCAACCACAACTAATATGTTACTATGCTATGTATACAGTTACCTGTAGAGATTAAATAGATGATGGTTTGTTGCTGGTAGCAGATTATTTTAAAGATGTCCCCCAGGGGGAGATTACCTAAAATGCCAGAACCAGGATTCTCACCTCCTGAATCACTTCTCACCACCAGGAAACAAATATACTACACCACAACATTTCTCACCACTAGGAAACAAGTTTGTGTTCAATTTTTCATGTTTTATTGTGACTTTTTGGATTATACACTGAATAGGATTGCATATTCACTTATTTTTTGGACACTGATTTTTGGACACCAGTTTTTTATATTTTTTTTATATTTTTTATATTTTTGTTGATTTTGCAATTTTCCCTTCACTATATATTTTTCATATTTTTCACATTTTTCTTATTTTTTACATTTATTTTTCTTTTAATTTTCTAATTGTTTAATTTTTTTCTATTTTTCCACACTGTAACACGTTTGCTTCAGCTCCCCTTTGAGATAAGGTTGAATCCCCCATCCAGTACTTTCCAGTTCTTTATTTTACTAACTGATAGAGGCAAAGTTTTACTAATCCACTATTTTACTGTTAGTTTTTACTGTTAGCTAGGTGGATCCACCTGTGCATTGTTTTATTTGTATTAACATTTTATTTTATTTCTATATGTAAATTCTATATTACTTTTTATCTTATTAATAAACTACATGACCACAATGCATGAAAACCACATGCAGATATAAATTAGAGTTTATTCTAAGCACTGCACCTGCCTTTGGCGCTTCTTACAATTCATAATTAAATTCGGAGATTACCTAAAAGCAAAGAAAACTTCAAGAATAGATTCTTGGAAATGAATAGAGCTATGTAAACAAAGGTCATTAAAGAGAATAATACAGCAAAGGAACTGGAGGAGGCTAATCATAAAACAAGGGGTAAAAGTCGTAGAATAGTTTAAATTTTCTCTGATTCTAAGAACTTCCCTCCTAAAAAAAAATATAAAAAGTTTTGGCACTTCTTGTACTTCATTCAATACAAAGTACAATACAATTATTTTTTTGGTTCCTACCATTTAAGAAGAACAGCAGTGAAAATGGATTATAAAAATGTTTCATATTAGTTTTATCTGGCAAAAATGAACACGCTAAATCAGTTTTTAAGTTTATAATATTTATACTTTATTGATAGTTCACAATCATACACATTTTCAATATTCATATGAAGACTTATTTTATCAAAAATATGTATGAATTTCCTAAAATTTAGCCATCATTTTTAAAATAGTTTCTTACTCAAACTTTTATGACAGAAAAAAACATTGAATTGTATCTTTACTAACCATTGAGACACACAGCGTTATATTATCCTTTAAGGATCATAATAATTTAAGCTTTTCAAAGACTCACTGTTGCTTTTTCATTTTATACGGTTATTCAGTCATTCATTCTGGAACATCAATGCTAATTATAGTTTTATTGATAAAAATCTATAGTGAGTATATACAAAGCACAAAAACAATTAAAAACAATTTAAACAATGAAGAAACATTTTAAACATTTAAATATATGAGAAACCTAGAAATATTATCATAAAATAATGATTTATTATTATAAGTTTACTAAAAATGTTTCTAGTTGTTTTTTAAAATAAATATTTGAAGTAAAAGCTGGAAAAATATACTTTGTCACAATCGCTATGTGTAATAAAACATTCAACATTTGTGAGATAAAGCATTCGTGACACATTACTAAGGCAGTTGGCAAATGTTTATAGATTCACACTAGTACTGTAGATGGAAAATTTTGTTATAAGACCAAATGTAATATACACATAATCAGGCAAAAAAATAAATATTTTCCTTCATTCTTTTGCAGCAGGTCTGGCAGTATTTTCTGTCATAATCATTTTATATTGTTAAATGCAATAAAAAAAGAGAGAACTTGTCAAGTTAAAAATACATAAGTGAATAGTTTTAACTAATACAAAATACATTGTTGCTGCAGATATCATTCAAATTTTAGCAAACAATTTAACTTTTTAACATCAAAAATCAAATAAAACATATATTTAAACATATATATTAAATTAAA